>NC_139580.1:15901408-16028908 GCF_946808225.1 Silurus aristotelis
TTACCTTTCCTCTTCCTAGGCCACAAGAGTGGCTTCACAGAGCCAGGAGGCTGAACTGCGACAGGCACTGAAACGCTTTATATGAGTGAGGACCACACACACACACACACACACACACACACACACACACACACACACACACACACACACACACACACACACACACACACACACACACACACAAACACTACCCTTGTAACAGTCTTGGGTTAACAGTAGTGTATTAAGTAGTGTATTGTTTTGGGTGAAGCCGTAATTATTATTTTATTTTTTTAGAACTTCATCACCTTATTTTAATGTAAAGTAACTTCTAGAGGTTCATACATAAATAAAGCAACTACAACTATTCTTGGGTCCAGGTTTTTTGCATATTGGTATGGGTGTAGTTGTCCAAAAGTTTTTTGTTGCTGACACTAATATTATCACCTCTGCACATTGTACATTCTTTCATTTTGTCTTGATCTTGTCGTAATATTGACAATTAAATCTAGAATATGGTAATGATGTTAATGATGCCTCAACAATGTTAAAAAATTAAATATACATTGAAATTATTTTTCATGGTAGATTATTCTTTTTAAAATGGGAATCAGTTCTGCTGGGTTTGCCCACTGGGGCTTGTTCACTGCAGTCTGCTCAGCAGCATAGCAATGTACAACAAATATTATATGTAACTTCTTCATGCTGCATAATTTGGGAGTAGTCATTCTTAGTATTTTATACTGTAGCTCTTCCAAAACCTTCATTTTGTTAGGTGTTGGTTCATTTTCTCTTCTATTTCTCTGTTTATAAGGTTCATATCAATGTGCTGTTTTTATATGATATTGTTTCTGTTGTAACAAGAACTGGGGCTTGTTTTAGGGGCTAACGTTTTAGGAGTCTCTAATCTCCAGTGGTGGACAGTAACAAAGCTAATGTAATGTTACTGTACTTAAGTAGCTCATGTATCTCCACTTTACTAAAGTGTTACTAAAGACTTTAACTTTACTACATTTGAAAGTCAAATATCTTACTTCTTACTCGACTACATTTTGCAAAATCAGTCATTTTTTTTTATTTATGAGTGGATAAACTCTAAACTGGCCAAGCAGACAGCAAGCCACCAATCATGGTAGAGCGGATGTTCTGTTTTGAACCGGTTTTGTTTGCCACTTAGTGGCATCTACTAAGTACCAACATACAGTTCAGTGTAATTCTGAGAGGAATAAATGATAGAGAAATTCTGACTCTAACTTACCATAACACCAATGGCCTTATTCGAGTGATTTTTGTATTGTTTATAGTATTAGTTTAGTAAAAAAAAAAAAAAAGGTTTTTGGCACGTAATAATTTCAATAGATATCAATCAGTGTTTGACATTAATATCATTCTATTAATAGATTGGTGTATTAAGAGTAACATTAGAGACTTTTCACATAAACTGAGTTGATTAAGCAAAGAGTCTCATGACAACAATGATAATAGGAACATTTAAACAATAGTAAATCATAGTACTTTAGATACTTAAGTAGATTTGAAGGCAAATGCTTTTGTACTTTTACTCAAGTGAAAGTTTAAAGGAAGCTCTTTTACAAGAGTAATATTTTATGCAGTAAATCTATACTTTAACTCAAGTACATGTTTGTGTACTTCGTCCACCATTGTTGCCAATGAAGAAAGTCATGAGAAGCTATTTTTTTGATTTTCAGAAAGAGACAATGAGACAATGTACAGTACCTGTTTTCTGTCTTGCTAAAGCAACATAAAATATACAAATAAATGATGTGTAAGAGTTGTCAAATTGGTGTTGTATGTTGTAAACCTTTTTTTTAATTATCAACTTTAGGGTATTCTGGCAGCATCACACATTCCTGTCAATTTATTATTGTCCTATAGCAAATTCTACTATAAAACATATAACCACAAAGTACATACCAATAACAAATTGTAATTGTAACACATTTACCTATTAAATATGCTATATGCCTAAAATTTGTGGAAATATGATCACCACACACACTTGTCCACTTTGAACATCCAATTCAAGATGTAGCTCAACTGCACTGTACAGGTAGTTGTCGACTTACGACCACAATTGGGACTGACAAATCGGTCGTAACATGATTTGTTCATAAGTAGAGTAGGCTATATGTACAGTACTGTAAAATTATGCCGGAAGCTGGTAAAAAAATAACGTACGCCAGGGCTAGCGATTGTGGTCGTAAAGTCGAATAGTCGTAAGCTGCATATGTTGTAAGTCGACGACTACCTGTAATAATAAGCTTCACTCATCTATCAAGGGTTTCCTCTAGATATTAGAGAATGGCTTGGAAGCCATTGTCTATTCAACAACAAGTGCATTAGTGATGTCAAGCAATAATGTTTGGTGAGATTAACTGTTGCGCAGTCTCCATTGCATATTTATTGCAATGAAGAATTTTATTTCATTTATTGCAAAGGTATTTGCAATGAACTTTACTCCAGCACTGGCAAACCATGTTTTCATGGACCTTGTTTTGTGCTTAAGGACAATTTCATGCTGGAGCATGCCTGACTCCCATAGATCCTATGAAGTGAAACTGAAATTCTACAAACAAAATACACACTGTATACAATTATGTTTCCAAATGTGCATATATTTTATTTTGTACATATTGAAGGGCAAAATTATTATAATGTATTATATAATCGACAAAACCATATACAGTAAGGTGCAAATGTCTGTTAATGCCTGTGCTTCAACCGACATATGATGATTATTAGCACTAATACTTGGTAGAACACCATACACCTCAATCTGATTCTACAAAATCCATGATTTTGTGCAAGTGTACAATGTGTGCAAGAGTAAAAATTAAAAGCCACATCGTGGAGGCCAGATTATAGAGGAAATGGAGGAATGGTGCACATTCATGAACAGTCTGCAACCTGCTATTTATGAATGCACACCGAGGAATTATTCATTCGTGGAGCGGTGTGCCAAGAACTGTATAGCTCAGCGCAGCCTAGTTTGAGCTTTCTGTTTGTTGGTCTGCCTTGCTTGTGCACATTTTATGACTGCTGCGCAGTTGGAAAGGAAACGGCATAGAAAGCCCGCTGCCGACAGCGCTTTCATTTTTAATGTGTATAGCTCAATTTCCTCCTCTACCTCTGGGAGATGCAGTAAATTAACACAAGCGAAACCTCAGCATTAAGCACGACCTAAATAATCTCCGGCTTAGACGTGAGTACCTGGATCGTACACGCTGGGATGTTACGAGGCTGATAGCGCAGCTTTGCGCGAGCTCAGCTCCTATGATACGCAGAGGCACAATGAGGAAGCTTTTATCGACATGCTTGAATAGACTCATAGCTGGCTTTCAAGGAGACAGATTAGCCAGGCAGCCAAGCTGAAAAGATACACTACAGATGAGCACTTCTTTATGAATCTGCGCTTGTGTGAGCACTCAGAATACATTGCATACACACTCACACATACACACAGATTGTCACAAAGCTGTTCAAGGTGCAATGCTGTGTACAGTAGTCACTTTTTACATGGATGTCCCTTTCAAAAAGGTTTCCAATGTTCTTCTTTAACCAAACAGCTGACTGTGTTTGCAATAACAGCCTGTACAAAAAAGCCTTGGTAATGATAATGGGGAGATGAAAATTGTACAAGCAGCAGTGTATGATAAAAGTGAACAGAAGTCACGCTGCTCGGAGACAAAGACATACTGCCACTTCTGTCAAATTTCCACTAAGTCATTCTTCACAGCCCATGGCCATAAATATCCAGAAGGAAATAGCACTGGCAGACAGTTGGTCATCTCAGTATCCAACATTCATCTGTCTCCTTGTTTCACTCTCTTCAATCTTCATTTTTTTCCCATCAACGTTTCCCATTACTTTTGTAGCCTATTTGTTTATGCTATTTAATGAAAAAATTAAACCACAGATATACATTTTATTTAGAATTATTTTGTGTTAGTAAATAGGAACTAATTGTAAAATTGATTGGTTGTAGAAAAACTGAAAAAAAGACCACACACCCCATAGGAATAGACCTTTTTTAATGATGTTATAGTGTTCTTTTTGCCACTTTGTACATTGTTACATTGCTGTACATTTGTGCAATTGCTTATAGCACAAATGTGTGGAAAAAGGGTCCATAATAATTCAGAGGAATCATTAGACGCACTTTTGGATGTCACTTTACTGTGTTTTATTTAAATTTTAATAAAAGTGAGAAAATGTCATTTCAAATGCTCTTTGTTCGCGCTTTGTTCGCCAGTTACAGAACATCAAAATGGGTATCGACCCACCACTATATGGATATTTAAATAACATAGCACTTCCAAGTGGCATGATATACAAATTATATATTTCCTTCTTTCTTTGCTATATCATCTTATTATTGATTTCATTCTTTTTAGAACCTCATCATCAGACATAAACAGGAAATGGAGGCTTAAATGTTTGAGTCTGAAAAAAGGTTCTCTGTGGATGAGAATTAATGGAGGCGAGCTGGAAGCTTAGACACTCAGCAAGTTCCGTTTTCAATTAAACCCACCTGTTGCTGGGTCTGATTTTAAGTGCTTTGTGTGAGGACGGCGTCTCCCTAGGCACCACTCTGCAGCACGGCACTAATCTGATGGATGAAGTAGGTTTAAAGAAATATCGCTGTCTCTCTCTCTCAACTCTTCTGCTCTCTTAATCTTTCTTGTTCTCACTCTATCTCTCTCTTTCTCTCTTCTATTTTATGAACTAAACTCTGCAAATGATTAAGTAAACATCATTATCTCCACTTGTTCCTTTCCCTTTGTCTAATCTCCCAGCCCTTCTGTTCACCCCAGGCTTGCTAAATCTACCCCCCCCCCACCCCACCACCAACACCCCGCCATAGACACACACCCATTAGTTTAGAATAAATAAGCAGTTGTTGAAGACTTATGGATGTACCTTCCAGACTGGATTATACGAGATTACTCTAGTTTACATATTTCACGCTCGGACTAAAGATGGTGCAGAACATCCTAAGCATGATTTAAGCAGCCATTGAGGTATGTGTTAATCTGATCATCACATTTACATTTACATTTGTGGCATTTAGCAGACGCTCTTGTCCAGAGCAACGTACAAGTGTGCTTTTGAGTTTCTAGCAATTAATAAATCTACACTGGTACGCTAGATTACAAACTTGAATTCTACAAAGCAAACTTGGAAAGTGCTAATTTAAGTATTTTAGGAAGAGGTAGGTCTTCAATCGTCGCTTGAAGATAGTCAGGGACTATACGGACATCTAGGAGATGTTCATTCCACCACCTCAGTGCCAGAACAGAGAAGAGCCTTGAAGTATACTTACCTCTCATTCTGAGAGAAGGTGGTACCAGTCGAGCAGTGCTGGAGGATCTCAGACAGCATGGTGCAGTGCAAGATGTGATGAGGTCTCTGAGGTAAGATGGTGCTGGTCCATTTTTGGCCTTGTAGGCAAACATCAGTGTTTTGAATCTGATACATGCAGCTACTGGAAGCCAGTGGAGGAAGCAGTGGGGTGGTGTGGGAGAACTTGGGCAGATTGAGAACAAGTCGTGTAGCTGCCTTTTGGATAATTTGCAGTGGATAAATAGCGTTCAGAGAAAGACCTGCCAGCAAAGAGTTGCAGAAGTTCAGTCTCATAATGACAAGTGACTGAACAAGCACCTGGGCAGCCTGTGTGAACAGAAAAGATCGAATCCTTCGGATGTTGTATAGAAGAAATCGACAGGAGATATTGCAAGTTAGGGCAGTACAAAGTTTGTTTTTATTTTCAGCTTAAATCTCTTAATAAAATGGTTATTTTTTCTAATATATATATATATATATATATATATATATATATATATATATATATATATATATATATATATATATATATATATATAATTCTTCAATATTTTCTTGTGCTAAAATTAGACTTAGGATCTAGTCAAATCTGCAAGTTGGTTGCAGATGGTAATGTTTTTAAAAAAGTTAGTAAAGGGAAAAAGCTGAATACAAAACATTCAACTATATAGATGGATACTGGTCATGTGGAAAATAAGATTAATAAATGTGGAACAAAAACCACATGTTATTGTAACATAGCTGGTATTACAGCTCCATGATGACTTTTAATCCATTCTTGCCAAAAAGACATTCCCTCTTAAATGTTGAGCACACTGTAATAACCTTTATTCTGCAAATACATTGGACAAATGTTTTATAGCTGTTTTTAAAAAGTCACTGTCCACTCGTCTGGTATCTCTTAATATTATATTAATGCTGTCCACCTTTACTAGGTCAGAGTCAGGGAAATAAAACAAAAGCAAAGTTGGGGTTGGGGTTAACTTTTTGTGGGCAGGGCTTTGGTGGATGTAGAAAGATTTCCCAGAATCTTTTCTCTTCACTAACCATAGTTATTAAGTTATTAAGATTGTTTGTTTGTTTTGAACAATTTTAAACAATTGTTTGTCAGTTTTTAAACTGGTTAAAAATGTACAGTCGAACCCACTTATCTCGACCTCGGTTAACTCGCCAACCGTATTAAGTCGACGTTTTTGAAGTGGAACCGCCAAATTCTCTCTTTGTCTTAGCATTTTTTAATCGGTTATGTCGATTTTTTTATGTCGCCGAACCCTAATATCTCAAACACAAGGGGGGGCAAATTTGCCACTTAACATCAGTTATGTCAGGAATCCCCCTGCCACGCCCCCTTCAGCGGCGGCATTTCCCGAAGCACCCTGCTTTTTCTCCCGTGCGGGCGAGCTCGTCGCAGTCTTGCTGATCACACACACCTGACTCTCATTCACTCACTCATCCCATCTCCTAGTTAAGCCCCTCACCTCCACACACTCGCGGTCCGTTATTGTTTGTGCATGATCGTATGTGTTGGTTCATGTCGGTCTGTGTATTCGCGTATACGTATCCCGCTACGTACCCTTCTTCTCGGACTCCGCATTCTCTCAATGGCACCCCGGATTACCCCGATCCTGCTGTTTTCCATGTTTACGCTGTCTGCACCACGTTTATCCGTTGCTGCCCAGCCATATTGGTTTTCGTTTATCACGATCATCGTTTTTTTCATCGCTTTTTGCCGTTTCTTAGGCCGGCGACATAAAAGGGTTCCACTGTATTTGAAAATGTTAACGGATGGACACAGATTTGGCACTGCAGTCACTGTAGATGAATACACCTGTCTCACCTGGGTCTTAACACTTAGCCATGAAAATGTAAATATGTTATTATTTCATTAGGAAATAAGAACTATTTGTACAGCTACATGAAAGTGAGAAGCCAATGTCAACAAACTTACTACCTAACTTACAAGCCTTCTTTTTGGTTGGCAAATAACAGTGGAAAAAGTAAATGCAAATACTTGAATACACATCTGGCACATAACATGGGTCTGTACTCTGTTACCTCTCCCTTTTCTTTAATTACACTTATGACAACTGTGGAAATGAAGACAATACAAACAGTTTCCTTTATTTTAATTTTCCGGTCCTTGAAATTATAGCGTAAAACCTTTTTTAAAATTAAACTTAAGTTTTTTCACTTGTTTACTTGTTTCCCAATTTCTGATTAGGTGGGCATGCATAAGAAATCCTGTGGTGATGATTTCTGTCCAGTCCGTTTGCTTTCTTGCGTTTAACCACAGCTGTCACTATTTTTCTTTTTTTGTCTGGCAGTGGCTGCAGGTATGCGATTACATGTCAAATTAGAGCCTGTACTCCATCAGTTCTGGCAACAACACAACAACAATGTGACATTTGCAGTCCTTCTGTAGAGACCCTGTGCTGTCCAGCTACTGCCGTGACATCATCGTGACACTGGCACTAAAGGGTGTTAAAGTACTAGACTTAGGTGATATACTGAACACCTTTAGGTTCAATTGGATAAAAAGATACTTAACAGACCATAACTCTATATGTTTTTTTTTTTATCACAACTTATATTCTTACAAAAAATTGTGGCCTTCCCTTTATATTAAAATGCAATTATTTACCCAATAGATAACCAGTTGCACTGTCGAAATTACATCAGCAGGTTCTTCTTTTCTGGAAATTATGGTAATCTCATACATTTTCTCCACATAAATCCTTTTTATGAAACAATTCTGATATAAGAATTAATACTAAAAATAAAAAGTTTCTACCGTAATTTATGGATTATAAAGCGCACCCATATATTAGCCGCACCCACTGAATTTTACAAATATTTTTAACATAAATAAGCCGCACCTGTCTATAAGCCGCTACACTAATGTACTTTACACAGGCTTTAACGAAAGACACGTTACACACGGTGTAACGGGTGAAATATGTTGCGCTTCCTTTAGGAGCATAGCGGTATGTTGGGAATAGCCTGCCACTGCATTTTTCCGCTATAACTGCATGTACGGAGACCGAGGAATATGTCCTTATTATTTTCTGATGCTGATTTCTAAGTTTCTTTGACTAACCCTTAACGCTGTTGCCAAGAAAAATAAAAATGCACGAGTTTTGGAAACCTGTCTGTGCTTATATGATTTCTGTTGCAACTGGAGTTAGCGCGCTATCCCTTCACCCAGACTCAACGCGATACAACGGCTTGTATCTAAACAGTAGCCTACCAAGAAAGTCATTGTTCACTGTCTTCCTCCTTCCTTTCACAACTATTTCTCTCGGGAGTTTATCTTTTGGCATCGTCGTGCGTTTAAAACAAACTTTTTTCTCCTGATGCCGTGCAGCTCAGAACACAGGTGAGGTGCGTTTTTTCGTTTCCGTTCAGAAATTTAATTGGTCTAATGTTATGGCGCTCAGTTTTTTGGCTTGAAGTTTGTGAAACCGGGAAAAACCCAGGAAAAATCCATAAATTAGCCGCTTCGTTGTTTAAGCCATGGGGTTCAAAACGTGGGAAAAAGGTAGCGGCTTATAGTCCGAAAAATACGGTACTTGTTTTAACAGGAACATAATTGGAATTTTCTCTATTTTTGATAAATATGATAACCTTTTGTCTTATGAACAATTTTTGTCTATGGACATTGACAGTTTATGCTCTTTTTGTGGTATTGAAGATGAAGCAATGATCCATTTATTTATTTTAATGTGAAAAAATGCAAAACTTCTAGAATAGCTTATATCTTCATATAGGTAATCATCTTGATTATTCTAGTCCCTTTCAATTTAAAGAGATTTGTTACTACAAAGGTAAAACTAATATATCAGTGAATAACATTAACTTTTTGTTAACCTTTTCATTTTGTTTGGGAAATCTTTAATTAATATACAAAAACTTTTCAAATTGCAGTCTTCCTTTTCAGATTTCTTGATTGAAATTGACATATTGATCAAATCTCTTATATTGGTTAAAAACAGGAAAAGTGACAAATTTCCAACATTTAACACACGGTAATTAAATCTGTAATTTTCCTACTGTACAAGTCTTTTCTCTGTAGTTGGTTTATTTTTATTTAATTTTTTTCATGTTTATGTATTTAATTATTTTATATGTATTTGTATCTATTATTTAATTTTGTATGGAAGCTATTATTGTTGTTAATATTGTTATTAGTATTGTTAGCATTGTCCTTTATAGATTCTGTTTGATTAATTTGTTATGCATGTTTAAAAATATTCATTTGGTAGTGTGTTATTGGACAATTGCCTGTTGATTTGAAAAACTTGGCTCTGATTGGTCAATGAACAGCAAATAAAACAAAAATATAAAATGGCAAATAATATAAAAAGGGACTGATGTGATTGGAATACTGTTGCCATGACATACTTGAATTAGTGATTTGTTTTGCTTTATTTTTTCTTTAGGCCATTTGGCTCCCTGCATTTTTGACGTTTCTAAAATATGCTTAGCTCGTATAACTGAAAATTGTATCAGTTATGTTTCAAGATTTTTTGTTTTTGAATGAAGTGTACCTGATCTTTTATATCATTGACGTGTGCAAGTGCTGATATTTTCACATATTTAAAGTGGATTGTTCAAACTAACTGTCTTGTCGTATTAATCCACTACAAAATATTATAAGATGTAGGGTGAACAGATATTGCCTATAAAGTAATAAATTGCACATTTTAATGTTTTTTTATGGCATATAGACCTGTGAATGTTGTTTTGTAAAAGTGCAATGAAAAACTATTTTAATTTAAACATTTTTAAATTGTATTCTTTCAGAGTATGCACCAGTATAAGCAAACTACAAATTGATTTAATGTACTATAATTAAGATTAGAATTTAATTACTTATAAGAAGATAAATGCTTAATATATTTTATATATATTATAACATCAGAAGTTGGTACGTTTGCATATTTAATATATACAATATATTTGTGTATTATATAATATATTTAGAATGTTTTTCAAGATATCTTTTTTGAAAAGCAGTCTAAAGCACATGTGCATTACATAAATATTTACAACATATTGCAGTAAGTCTATATGACAAATAATATACATCTACTTTAAAACCACTAAAAGCTAAATCATGTGACTACTTTCTTACACATAATAAACATAAAACATATTTTATGTAATAATAAAATAAGTTTGTTTTCTGTAAATACACTAAAATGTCATAAAAAGTTTGTGTTTTAGCATAATTCTTCGAACTGCAACTAAGAATATATTTATTACCAAAGTAGTAATTATACTAGTAGTCTAGTGTACTTTACTAATATATTAAAATGCATGTTACGAGTACAGTACAATTTTGCTATAAATATACTATTGGTAATTAAAGTACCCTTTTAATACATTTAAGAGTATTTCTTTTTAACCTGGGCAGTATACAAAGAATGAGACTTCACAAACTAACAGTGGGCATAAATAGACAGGTTAATCATTATTAAAACAGGTAACCTGTTGGTAGAATATGGATCACAAGCATGTAACAAATAAGTGGCAGAGACAAGACCAGGAAAACAAACAATTAGATATGCAGACAAAAGTACCTTGCTCTAAAATACAGTCTACAGTAGACATTGGCATCTACATTCTGACTACTCTGCATAGTTAGTTTTTGTATACAGAAGTATATATATATATATACAGTACAGACCAAAAGTTTGGACACACCTGCTCATTCAAAGAGTTTTTGACTATGAAAATTGTAGAGTCACACTGAAGGCATCAAAACTATGAATTAACACATGTGGAATTATATACATAACAAAAAAGTGAACTGAAAATATGTCATATTGTAGGTTCTTCAAAGTAGGCATCAAGAGAATGCCAAGAGTGTGCAAAGCAGTAATCTAAGCAAAGGGTGGCTACTTTGAAGAACCTACAATATGACATTTTCAGTTGTTTCACACTTTTTTGTTATGTATATAATTCATAGTCATGAAAATAAAGAAAACTCTTTGAATGAGAAGGTGTGTCCAAACGTTTGGTCTGTACTGTATATAACTATATTAATCAACAAAACCTGCATGTGAAATTTTAAGTTAATACAACCATTGACTCACAAGTATCTAAAAAAAGTAACCTAAGGTACTTGTTTAGAGCCTGCTGGAATATCCAAATGTTTTTCAAGGCAACAATACAATTCAGCTGGCAGGTAAAAACAACAATCATATCTTATTGCATCACTGACTGGTATATCTTAGTGCTCAGTTCATGCCACAGTTCTGAGTCTGTCATAAACTCTTTACAGCTAAAAAAAAAAAAACAGACCACCAGATGTGTATACCAGAGAGTACTGGAGGTTGTGTATAAGGAAGGCCTGTATGTCCTCATTAATTAGCAAGTAAATCTTACAAACTATGAATTGGTCATTTTTTTCCCCTCTTGTATGTGTCAGTTGCCAAACATTTTTGCACCCACTCAATTTCCAATTTTTTGGAGATGTTTTGTTGTATTTTGCATGAATGTGTATTGCCATAGCATTGCGGAAATGTCCAAATACAGTATGTCTGTTCCTGTAGTTGCATTATGTTTTTAGACACTGCCAAGCCCTCCAGATTAATAAAGAATACATGAAAAATAAGCTGATGAAGTAAGGCAACAAGTTGTTAAATGGCTTCACATGTGACTTCAATGTGTACTGATGGCACTGTGTATACAGAATGGCACAGAAAAAGACAATTTTTAAAGGAAGGCCTTATGATGTGCCGTTTTGCATGATTGGAGACTGTCTGTGCTTCACGGGGTGCCATGATCTGACCTAAAATCCTGTACAATAATAGACTAAAATTGCCAACCAGTGTCTGCCAGGTGGAATTTTACACTGCTTTTACAAGCTCATAATTGCTGCAATTCAGCCTTATTAATGTTTAGTGTATAAAGTTCCTTTGCCTCCTAAAAACTGACCCGCTCATCCCCGTCACAGGAGGTGGTAACAGCACACTATATGTGTTTCACACAGTAAACAACTGAAAAACGCTAAAATTGTAAAATTGTGTTGACTAAAGGGACTCTGTCAAAAGACTAAAAGACAGCAGCTACTTTTTAACCACTGGACCACTAAACTGCAACCAGGAGCAATGTAAACAACAACTTTAGGTAAAGATTCTACTGCCAATCTTTAGAAGTACATTTTAAAGCATAGTATTAGACAGATTGCTATACCCTGTAATGGTCTTTGTAGGGGTCACAAAACATAACAGAATCAACTCATTATGGTGAAATGTAGAAAATATAGAAATCATAGTCGGTGCTTCAGAACATAAAAAAATTATTCTCTCAATGAGGCTGACCTTAATTGGTTCACTGTCTGGCCCCACAGAACTTTATGAGGTGACTGAATGGTAAGAGTCGACTTTACTATATTATAAAAAAGTAGATCCTTTTGTATGAGAAAAAAAAACCCAGGTAAAAGTGATATCACATATTACAGTCACAGAAGTGTTTTTTTATTATTATTATTGACAAAATTATTAATAGTAGACAAGAAAATTTTAAGTTTTAATTGTCAGACAACTTGATACCTACATATTACACTGATATTGCTGATACAGATATTACCAGAAGCAATCAAGTTTCTCCTTTAACACTGAATATATACCCGAATACCTCCTTTAAACTAGCAATTATCAAACATTTGATCAACAAAACCTTACCTCGACCCTTGTCACCTGCCCAATTAAAGGCTAATATCAAACCTTCTCTTTATCTATTACATCCTAGAAAAGGATGAATCAAGGATTTAGGAAAGTACAAAACAATACTGAAACAGTCCTGGTAAAAGTGGTAAATTACGTACTACTGGTATTTGATCGAGGCTAGGTCTACTTGCTTGTTTTGTTCGTTTTAAGTGCAGCTTTTTGTACAATAACTGAATAACCAAATAAACAATATTTTTATAGAAGAGAATATTCATTCATTCATTTTCTCCCGCTTATTCGCAATTTGGGTTGCGGGGGCAGCAGTCTAAGCAGGCCCCCGCGTTCGACTGCTGCCCAATCCTCACAGCACCGTCCCTTACGGTCCCTCCTGCAGGTGGTGAGCCCACGGGAAGGCGGCCCCACGTCACTCCGACGTCACGGACCTTGATATTTCCCTCGTAAGGGACCCCCGGAGCATAGAGGGTTAAGGGCCTTGCTCAAGGGCCCAAGAGTGGCAGCCTGGCGATACCGGGGCTTGAACCCCAGACCTTCCGATCGGCAACCCAGCGTCTTAACCGCTGGAGCCACCACTCCCCCCAGAAGAGAATATATTGTGTGAATATTTTTTTGGCAGAAGTTTTATGTAGCTAAACAGCTATCAGTTTGGTGGTGCACATGGTGATGTGCCTATGCATACTATACAATACTGTACAATTATTTGTAAATATATTCACTGCTTCCAATGCAGTACACAAAATACACAAAAATACAATAGACACTAGATTCAAACTTCCTTCTAAATAATTTTGACAAGAAAAAGGTATTTCTACTCAGAGGTGGGAAGTAACAAAGTACAAATACTTCGTCACTGTACTTAAGTAGATTTTTTTGCTATCAGAACTTTACTTCACTATTTATCTTTAACTTTTTAATTTTTTCACTCATTACATTTTTTACACAAATAACTGTACATTCTACTTCTTACATTTTTAAAACAGGCTTGTTAATTTAGTTTTAATCTATTTGGTGAAATGTCAATATTTTTTCTTCTCATTGAGCCGTTTTCAGCCCATCAACCTATTTCCTGGCATTGTGCGACTTTTTCTACCAATCTATCTACCACTGCCAATCTACCATTGTTGTATAATTTCACACACATAGACTAGTTTACAAAGCTAACAACAAGCACAGCAGAAGGACACAAGAAGTCTGGGGTTAACGTGGATGAGACAGGGAGTCAGCGATGTAAAACATGACTGATAACATCATCTTTTCTCTGCTTGTGTTCTATATGGTGGATGTTCAGCCTGGACACATTCATTAGGTAAAACAATTTTAAATTAATTAGGGCTGTCAGAATTTGCATGTTATTAAAGTGTTAATGCAAATTAATTTGAATAGCACTAATTTTATTAACGTGTGATTAATGCAGCGCGCATTTCTATTTGACCATTTTAATTTAAGATTTTTATATTTATTAATAAGGTGAAATTAAAACCTTCAACGCAACACACGTTTATTCATGACATCCTTTCTTTACTCAGAAATATATAATTATAATTTTTAATCAGTAAACATTTGTTTTACTAATGTGCCAAGTCTTACCTCAAGCACCAAAATCGTATGCACACATCCGGCAGTTAATCCTCTGGGGGTCGACAAAAGAGTTTTGTGGCATTTTTTTCTCAGAATGCCCATAATGTCTTTTTTTGATCATACGGATAAGAACAATACATCATTCAAATATGTAAAGAGTCTACTTTTATTTGTTTACACCTATAGCAAAAAAAATGTGTGCTTTTGTAAAATAAACAAAACAGACTATGGGCACTCTGCCGTCTCTGTCATCTCTCTTCACAGACACATAAATGAAACAACCTGAATCTCAAGAAATACTCACCTCACAGACATAGTGAATATATGAATAGAAAGCTCGAAATGTCTACTTTTAAATAAAATTCCCAAATCATACGAAAACAAATATCGGATTATGTAATCCGTAAGAAGAGGTACAGTTTCTCTGGTATCACCTCATTAACCGTTCGTGTGGAAACATAGTGAAATTCTGTTTGGTGTCCTGATGATTTACATATTTTAAAACACCATAATTACTTTAAAACATTTAAAAGTATATTTTGTCTTCATGGACTATGCTGAGTATTGTTTCACTAATAATAAACATACATTTGCATAAAGCATCAATATTTGTCCAAGCCCATATTGATTAGAGTATTAAAAACATGAATTAATGAAATAAAAATGAAATTAATTTAAGGTACATTTAGAACAAAAAAATGTGCGATTAAGTTGCGAATAATCATGAGTTAACTCATGACAGTAATGTAATTAATTGCAATAACCGATTGACAGCCCTATTATTATTATGACGTGAGGTCCAGTTACCTGCATGACACTAAAACAGGGAGTAGTAATGACTACTTTTTTACTTAATGACATGTCGAAGCCCAAACTTCTTTACTTTAACTTGAGTTAAAAATTATAGTCAGTACATGAGTGTACTTTTACTCAAGTAAAAGATGTGTGTACTTTGCCACCTCTGTTTTTACTTGGACTACGGGCAGCTGAAAGTATAATTTCCGATCATGTAGTAGCTCTGAATGTCCTCTCAGTTACATCATGTGCACCAGGGAAAAAAAAATAACCTTGATGTGATTTTTGACTCCAGTTTCTCATTTGAAACTCATGCAGATAGCATTACTGGAATAGCTTTCTTTCATCTTAGAAATATTTCAAAGAAATGTGTAAGAAAAAAATAATTCATGCTTCTATCATTTCTACATGGCTACTGTATTGCATTGCGGTCTGAATGTTTCAGTTGCTGCAAAAACAAGCTTCAATTAGCCTAGATGGCAAAAGAGTTCTAACTAGAACCAGAAGATTTGACTATATCACATCTATCGTATCCAATCTTTATTAGGCCCCAGTAAAAAATTCACATTGACCATAAAATACTACTAATGACTAATAAAAGCACTGAATGGTCCCTCATCACAGTACTACAGTACTACAGAGAGTTTTTTTTTTATGATCCACAGTGTCTACAAAAACATGAAAACTAAAACTAAGGACCAGTTTCTATTCTTAAAAATCCCCACAGATAAGGAACAGCCTTGCAATTATTGTTTGGGACTTGAATAAATCTAAGTCTTTAAATCTATGATGAAAGTAGTCTCTTTGTTTTGTCAGTCCTTTTTTTAATAGGTTTTCTCTCCAGTAAAGGTAGAGATGTGGATGGTTCATGGATATAGTGTTTTGATACACTAGGATGTTTAGATGTTTTTTAACTCCCTTACCTACGGTGGCTGAGAAGTGCAAAACACATTAACAAATCAGAAAACAAATTAACAAATTAAAATACACAATAACAAATGCAAAAACAAATTAACAAATCCAAAAACAAAATAACAAATCAGAAAACACAACGACAATTCAGACAAACCGGAAAAGGTAGGTATAGTTTGGGAATGGTAACTTACCGATCATTGGACGATTATTCAATATATACAGGAAGTATGAAATCTTATAACTTTCTTTCTTGTACATGTGTAAAGTTCTCAGTTTACTTTAAACTATTTTTTATTTTGATTAGCACCTTTAAATTTACGAAAAGAACAGAAGTATACATTGGCAAGCAAGGAGAAAATGGAATTCATTCAATGCTACCTTGGGAAAGGACATTCATATGCAGTGATTTTGGAGATGGTGGTAGTATATCATGATATAAAGATTAGTCCGTACACTTTTACACATACGTTCCAACTTTCTCCTGCCGCAGACTGTTGTACTTCCTGTATATCTTGAATGACAGGTGTCTTGTCTAATGATCTGTAAGTGTTCCATTCGCTACCTTTTCCGGTTTGTCTGAATTGTTGCACGAAAACACATTAACAAATCCGAAAACACAACAACAATTCAGACAAACTGGAAAAGGTAGCAAATGGAACACTTACCGATCATTAGACAAGACACCTGTCATTCAAGATATACAGGAAGTACAACAGTTTCTCCTTGCTTGCTAATGTTTACTTCTGTTATTTTCTTATATTTAAAAGTGCACTAATCGAAATAAAATTTGTTTAAAGTAAACGGAGAACTTTACACATGTACAGGATGCATTTGTTTTTGCATTTGTTATTTTGTTTTTCGGATTTGTTAGTGTTTTTTAATTCATTCATTTGTTTTCTGATTTGTCAATGTGTTTTGCACTTCTCGGCCACCGTACCTACCAGCCCCCCAACTCTCATTCACTCCAGTTTGCTAATGGTGGAGTGGCTGGCTACATTACAGTATGTCCCAGTAAACACTCATGCCTGTGTTTTTTGGGGTTTTTTTTGGCTCTACCTTTTTGCTATGCTGTCATAGCTACTGCTGCTGGAGTCCCTTCTTGCACTCTGTGTAGACTGTACATCCCCTAAATGCAGTACAGGATAATCTAATACTTTATGTTCTCTCCCCCTCTTGCTCTCCCTCGCTCTGTATTAAGCTGCCTGGTCTAAACTGAAACTTTCCTTCTGCTTGGAGCATGGCTATACATGGCTACAGAGGCTTCTGCACCGATCTGGAGCATGACTACCCAATTTCAGAGCACTCTGACTGTTGTTAAGTCAATTGCATTTTCTGTATGAACTGAATTTTCTGTATTCTTTTATGGCATGAAGCTTACCCGCACTTTCATCAGGTTTGTGATTTCTAGGCTGCAAAAATAATATTCAATACTGTTAAGGGTGAATTACCCTCTTAGGGAGCAAGAACTCATCTGCATTACTTCTGGGAACTCCATGGTGTCCAAAGTCAGCAAAAAGAAAGAGAGTGAACATGGCTTTTCCAGACAGTTCTGCTATGGTGTAGGAGCTTTTCATAGGATTTAAGGAGATGACAACTTTCACAAGAGTTCACAGAGACTGCAAAAGAGACTACAAAAGAGAACAACTACAATCTTTCCTTGTTTTGCCTTATGCCTTGTATGCTTGGTCTCTACATTTTAGCAAGTAAAGAATCTTCTGAAATAATTGTTTATTAGGTGATAAAGCCGGTAAGTGTTATGATTAGGGTTAGGGTTAGAATTAGGGTTAGGTTTAGGATATGGTTAGAATTAGGTTTAGGATTAAGGTTAGGTTTAGGATTATGGTTAAGTTTTTCTAAAAATAAAGCAACGGCCTGTATACAGACAGTGTACAGGTAACATTAAGAAGGGATAATCCAAAATGAAAAACACAATTTACAAGTGAAGGTAAAGACCAGAAAGTAAATTTTAAGAGGTTATATAGCCAGACTTATTAACTAAACAGCTAACAGGCAACAGTATGGGAAATACACATCATAAAACAAGGGACAGTAACAAAACCAGGAAGTTAAAACCAACAGTGTCATGGCTGGGCTGTGCACATAGTGCAGACAAAAACATTCTGCTCAGAGGGGATTCGTGACAGCTATCACTAGAACTGAACAGTAATATGGATAGGGGACAATGACTATGGCTTTCGGGCCAAGTATCTCTGTGGGCTCATCTCTAATCTGGTCTAAAATAAAAGGATAATGAACCATTTAAACTTTCTACATGCTTTCAGCTGAGGGGCACTGTGTCACATTTAATGCACAATGACAGGAAGAGAAGTGATCTGCTAAAAGGGAAGAGAGAAACAGAGACATTGCCAGGCCGTCGATCAGCTTTGAAACTGACAGAAGTTAAAGAGGTCACATTGCTCTATGTGTGTGTGTGTGTGTGTGTGTGTGTGTGTGTGTGTGTGTGTGTGTGTGTGTGTGTGTGTGAAAGAGAGAGAGAGAGAGAGAGAGAGAGAGAGAGAGAGAGAGAGAGAGAGAACCTGTAAAATTAATAGTAGTAATAGAATAGTAAGGATAAACACTATTTGTGATATTTAAAATAAATCATGCTAAGGCTATTGTCACAAATATTGAAATTTAAACACTGAAATGTAACGATGTATAGCAATATGTCAATCTAGGGTATTTAGTATGTTTCACTGAAGTTGTAGACTTTGTGACAATGAATGTGTAATCTTATTTGACCAAAATCTTGATATTCCTGTGTACATGTGTGTGGTTTATTGTTAGGTCATTTTAAATGTTTTGGTCTGGTCAGGCCAAGATTCCCTTCATCTGTTACAGAGTCCACCTCTCAGCACAGAAAGACCATGTGTTTTTTTGTTTGGTTTTGAGTTTTTTTATTTATTTTATACCATAAACATTTTTTTCTCTCCTAATCCTGTCTCCACCACTGTGCTGTCTGTGGTTGATTAGCATGCCTTAATTGGTTTCTGCAGCTATACCTTGCTCTTTCTCTTCCTATTTTGTTTTGAAAGTATATAATACAAATTAGGATGTAACTAAGATTGCGTAAAAAATGACTAAAACTTTACTCCTTTATAAATTCGTCTCTATTAACACCTTTATCAATATGTTTTTTTAATATACAATTTAAGAAAATAATAGCTTGATTGTTCTTTATCATTAAAATATAAGAAAACAATTTTTTCTCACTTCAAATATTACATGTCTGTTAGCATATTTACCTGCTTCCTGAATTACTTTATTTTACTTTACTTTACCACTTTACCCATGATTCCCCAGTCAACCTCATGCTCTATCATGTGACCAATCACTGGCAATCAATGATCTAATTTTGCCAGACATCTGATTGCACACACAATTAGCACATGCCTTTTTAAACTCTTAATGAAACCTTGCAGGTCTACACTGTTGTGTAATGGATAAACGTGTTATGTTATTCCGAGCATGTTAGCATACTTGCCACATTTAGTGCATTTTAGTTTGTGCAGGTCCCATTCTTTCTTCATTATCTTAAAAAAGGGTTTTATTATTTAATATGTTCAGTAAGAAATTCAATATTTATCTGTATTATTCTATTTATGTGAAATCAGTGAGATGCCAATGAATACATTATTAAACATTTGATTAATAAATTCAGTTAATTCTAAGAACAAATACATTACCTGAAAAAATAAGATTTTTAAAGAACATATACAGCCTTGGATACTTGTAATTTTAATAAGTTTTAATCATTTTACATTCAGGTTTTATATAAACTACTTTCTTTAGAATTGTTTTTGATTCAATTTATCTTTTGGCAGGGTTAAAAGAAAGTTTTCTTAAGTGCTGTCCTCCACTACAGCAACATACGTCATAGTCACATTGTTGGCAGCTTGGCAGGTCCAAATTGCCCATACCAAATAGGCAAACACAGCATGGCACATATCCAGGGAACAATAAAGAAAACAAAGTGGCACAACCAACCTTCAGATCACAGCCTTTGAACGTTGGAGTGTACACCAGAGAGAGCGAGAGAGAGAAAGAGATGTGAATGACTCCAGTCCTTTAGCTCAAACCCTCAGCTTTAATCCTCATAGGCTGGACTCCAGCAGGACCAGTATATAACGAGCCCCTTGTGGTCAGTCACTAGCCCCGTGGAGCTGAGTGCAGAGACTGCTGTCCCTGTGGGTTCCACATGCTGCTCATGATCAAGACCAATAGAGACCTTTGATCAAAGAATAAAAAAAAAAACTAAAATCAAACTCAATGTTTTTATTCTGCTTTCACAGGGAAAAGGTTCTTGGGATCAAAGACCAGTAATGTTTTTAAAAGTAAATATTAGGAAAGACATTTTTTGTCATTTCTGCCACTCTCTTTCTCTTTCTCACTTTCTCTGTGCACACAGCGTCCATTGCCCTAGTGTTTCCTTTTCAAGGGTCATGTGGCTCCCAGCTTTTCTACAGTGTGTGATGTCTAAATGCAGAGGGAGGAGGAGATTGAGGTGGTCATTTCTTCTGTCTCACCTCACTGCCTTTCTTCAATTTTGCACTAATTAAGTCAAATCATGCACAGTATTCATTTCCAACAGTACACGAGAAATACAGTGACTAGAGGAGAAAGACCACAAAAAGACCTGTGACCCCTTATTTTAAATTAAGAAGCAACTACTTACATACTGTATGTAGCTTCCCTTTATGTGTGTCTGGCTTATTATTAATTACTAAAAATATGTGGGAAGTCAGTGTATATATCTCAGTCTATAGTATATATAATTATCGTGTAATTGATTTGAATTTAGTACTTTAGTACAAAAGATTGAAAATTCAATAAAAAAATAATTCTGATTACTTTTTAAGCAGTGACTGCACATGGCCTATGGAAAATTGCAGAAATACTTTACATACTGTATAGAATAAGAAGTTTATGATTAAAAACTTTCTTTCGGCTTCTCCCATTGGGGGTCGCCACAGCGGATCATCCGCATGTTTTTACTCTGGATGCCCTTCCTAATACAACCCTCCTCATTTATCCGGGCTTGGGACCGGCACTAAGGCTTGTGCAACCTTAATGGCTGGGGTTGGTTCTCTGACCGGGGATCGAACCCGGGCCGCAGGGGTGAGAGCAGCGCATCCTAACCACTAGACCACCAGGGAACTTAAGTTTATGATTAATCTAAAATAATCTTGGGTGCCATATTTGGCAATGGGAAGTTTTTAGATTTGTGTAAGTGTGGGGACATATATTTTCTGTTTCATGCAGCCGTGGCTTACTAATAACCTTGAGACAATGTTGTGCCATCTGCCACTGTTTGGGATCAAGTTGTCTAAAGGGAAAAGCATTAGGTCAATATTTTAATGTTACAGTTCCAATGAGATCACTTTAGACCTGTGTGGATTTGAGTATACATGTACTTATTTTTATTTGTACCTTTCTGTAATATTTTCTGAAAAAACCATATGCGAGATATTAGCATAATTTATACCACCTCAACTCTCTATATAATTACTATGGCTGCATCCCATGTGTTTGTGTATACTCCAAGGTATATATCTGACTATTTTTTCACTTCGGCATGATAATTTTTTGTTGCTGTTGCATCCCATGGGATCCCAGTCTCAACACACCTGCAGTCTTAACTAGCTGACCTAAGAACCTTGTGTTGGAATTTAAAAAATCACACGTGTATTTGCCTGTGCTCTTAAAATATTCTATTTATTATGCTGATGTATTTGTGTTGAGTTACATCCCCTACATCACCTGTAATGTTGATCAAGGTTGATTCAGTGTCATCTTCCCAAGTAAAGTTCCAACCTAAATTGCTCTAAGATATTGCATTTAAACAGCAAATGTTACAGTGGAGAACACTCACACACACACACACACACACACACACACACAAACAAAATCATAGTTCTTACTAAATTTGTTATATTGCCTTCGCTAAACTGTCTAACCTCATCATCTTCCTGTGTGCTTGTCAGCGGTTCAGGCAGAATTGGGACTTTTATATTTCAAGTATGATGCCAAACTGACATGCAAAACCTTTTAGTCTGATACAACTGCAGGAAGCTATTGTTAGAGATTTCATGGTTGACCTCAATGTTGTAAAGCATTAAGAGTCATGGTTGTGCTGTTAGTCTGCCATGACCAGCCTTCCGCAGCACGCACTTAATTGATGCAGCCTGACATTTTCCCAAGCTATTGGACCTGAAAGAGAACTTCTGGCAGCTTGAGAGTGTCCTTGTCAGGAGAGCACATCAGCGTCACCTAGAGTAGAAGTCCTGAGCTGTGACAGAAAACATTAGCGATGCGCCTGTGTGTGTTTTTTTTTTTTTAATCAACATAAACCTGCAGCAGGTTGCAACCACAGGCCAGAAGAAATTCCTGCTCCCGGGCACGCTGTGCACAAAATCATCAGAAACAGAAGCTTCTTGTGACAGGAAGGAAATAATTAGCATAATTCATGATTACTATAAACACATATCATAAGTGATGAACTGTGTAAGCAGATGGCCTAGGGGAATATTACAGAATATCCGGTAAAAGAAATATCCTTCGAAATTTTTTCTACACGCTGCAGGAGTGCAGAATGTGTCAGATTTTCCATTTATCACTCAGATTTCTAAATACGCAGTACTCCCAGGATCATTCACTCGTATTTCGCATGAGAAAGATGCATACTAATGGGTAAAGTCTTTTATTATCATTATGACATTAAATTGAATATAGCATTCATTTAATACAGTATGCCCAAGGCAACGATGTTGAAATGCTTTCAAAAAGTGTACTGAAAATATGACAAAATAATTTTTTGGTCGACAAAATATTTTTTTATTTATTCAGTCTGAATGGTCAGAAACTGTTGATTAGATTTCTATAACAGCTCTGCTCTGATAGTAGTGCTGGCTGTAATTCAAATGAGAGTTTTTTTATAAATGAGCTTGTGTACTATAACAATAACTCAATGGATAATTTATAGCCTGTCATAGATTATTTTCCTATAACATTGCATACGTTTGATTCCTTATTTACGTTGACCTTTTTGGTCCTATAATGTAGTGACATTTTCAGGATACAGAGACGGGGCAGAATTGCATTCTGTTATTATTTTACAGTTGCTCGATTTAGAATCTAACAAAAGATTACATATTTCATGCACATACTTTCTCAACAGCAATCCACTTTATAAATAGCGTATGAGGGCCAATGGAACTGATGCCTGCGGTTGATGCAAATTTCCTTATTCAGGACACACAAATCTACCCACCATGCACACATGCTCACTCACGTAGATGCTCAGCTGGCAGTCTGGTGGTCATCACAAAAGACTGTGACATGTTCATTAAGCAGTGGGGATCCTATTACAGCACACACCAGCCCCTCTGTCATATCCCTCACACATAATTAGTCAACAGAAAGCTAATTTCCCTCCTACTCATGCTCTCTGGCCATTTCTCTCATGCGAACACACATACACACAGACATACCATGATTTAATTTTTGCTTGCGGTTGTCCTCATGTACACAGGGCTCAATGTCCTTGTGTATAATGTAGTTAGAGTGTTATGTTCTGTGTGCACGTGTTTGTGACAGCGACTCACTGTGTCTCTGAAAGAACTTCTAACCACCAACGATGCCACATGTGCCTGTACTCAGCAGCTTCAAACGTAGTGCTGCATTACAATGACACAAACACACGTGCCTCACAAGCTCCCTGCAGGTCTGTGCAGAAAGCCCTCCTGAGGCGAAGTAAGAATGGAAGGATTTTGAAAGACTTTAGAGGCAACGCATGAATAAAGATCCTGAGAGTGGCAGTAGGCTCCTGTACCCTCTTTTAGGATATGCTACTGTATTGCAGCCTCGCAGACCATGTACACATTATTATTTAAAAAAAAAAAAAAAATGAGAAAGTGGCCTGAAGAGAGACAGAAACATTCACTTTGTAATTATCTTTTTTCCCCCAAAGACACTGAGATTGGGACAAGCATGAAGCCAGGATTTCTGCCAAATGTATAATTTTGTCAGCGCAATTGGGCGATTTAGTACATTTCTTTGCCTGTTTAAATCCTCCTTTGTTTCCCCATCATTTCCTCAGCCTTTCGGGCAAAGTATATGCCTGGAGCACATTTTATAACTGAGCAGTATTGTGGTGTTTTTTTCAAAATTACTCCATTCCATCTCCCTAGACAGGATTGTCAGTGAGAATCATTTGAATATCCTGTCAACATCTTTTCTTTGAAATAAGGCTTATAAATTCACTTTCTTTGCTGTGTTCTAAATATGTGCTAGTCTCTCTATCAAAACCGTGGGCCTATAATTTTCACAGTAAGAATTCCAGCCAGGTTAACAATGAAGGGGGAAAAATGACCATTATCTAAATTCTCGTGCACAGCAGTAAGGCTGTCTGTTTGCAGTACACATGCAGAGCAGTGTGTTAGTGCTACTGGAAGGCATGAGGGCTCAAGAGATTGTTTAGAAATGGTGCCTGAGGGCTGCTGGACTAATACCAGTGAAAAGACTTATTGCTCTACAGAGAGCTGTGTTCATTTAAACACACAGAGACAGAGGCAGCTGCGAAGAGCCCGACCTCATAAAACTGCATTCACAGTCCACCGAGGCTGTGGCCTCGCTTTAATTAGGAGTCTTTAGCTCCTGTCTAGTGCCTCTTACACACATTTTTTCTTTCTTTCTTTCTTTGACTCCTTCTTCTGGTTCTTACTTTCCATGTTCGTTATCTCAATAGTGTTCTCTCATCTCTTTTCTTTCTCTCCACCCATACATGTGTCTTTTCCTCCCTCTTCCTCTTATACATCCTTGTTTTTCTGGTTATCATTATCCTGACCAATTCATCAGCTAATTCACACATTTTCTCCTACTTTCTTATATATATATATATGAACCATGAAAAACAAGACACTGCTGTCCATTCACTTAGTTGTAGGTTTGGATAGTCCTTGTATGTTTAGTAGGCCAACAGTGCCACCAAGAGGTCCCAAGTAGGTTGCAAAGGTGTGTGTGTGTCTGTGTGTGTGTGTGTGTGTGTGTGTGTGTGTGTGTGTGTGTGTGTGTGTGTGTGTGTGTCTGTGTGTCTGTGTGTCTGTGTGTGTGTCTGTGTAGTGTAGACATGACCAGGGGGTAGACGGAGCACGAAATCAGGCACAGAGAGTCATAACACACTGTAGCATATGACCTCCCAGTTCGACTCTTGTAATTAGATATTATCATGTAATTACACAGAACTGTCGCACACAATATTCAACAAGTGGACAGCCGTTGTGTGCATGTACACACACACACTGAGAGAGAGAGAGAGAGAGAGAGAGAGAGAGAGAGAGAGAGAGAGAGAGAGAGAGAGAGAGAGAGAGAGAGAGAGAGAGAGAGAGAGAGAGAGAGAGAGAGAGAGAATATTCCTCATTTGGCATAAATAATTTTTACACTGCTGTGCTCATTAGAATAATTACATACCCATTCTTCTCTTTGAAAACAAAGTAAAATTGTAATTTAGGCCAAGAAATTGTCATTTGTAGCTGTATATTACTCTAATATAGT
Organism: Silurus aristotelis; assembly: GCF_946808225.1. NCBI lineage: Eukaryota > Metazoa > Chordata > Actinopteri > Siluriformes > Siluridae > Silurus > Silurus aristotelis. The sequence goes on from NC_139580.1 coordinate 15,927,286, forward strand.
TGCACCCTCCCTCCAGATTTTTTTCCTGCTCAGTCTCATTTTATTTACAACTCTTTATGACTTTCTACTAATGAGTGTGTAAAATATTAATGCTGGCAGTGTAAAGAATGAGACCGTGAACATTAAACAGGCTCCTGGTGTGTGGGGATGTAATGTGATGGCTAGCATGTGTGATAACAGTGTGTGAAGTTATAGTGGTTGTATCAGGACTTCTGATCAGAAGTTACACAAAGTATTCACTCACTTTTGAAATAGTTAATTAAATGTAATCAAATTCTTTGGAGATAAATCACTTTCATAAACTTTAGAGTAAAAACCACACTAGTAGTAAAATGTCTATTTCCATCTTAACATACACAGTATTGACCAAGGTTTGAGGAAACCTGACCACACGATTCATATGCCTCATCCCCTTTTGCTGTAAATAAATACCCACTCTGTTCAACTAGATTTTGGAACATGCTTGTGGAGATTTGTGCACACAAGGGCGATAGATAAGTCAGGATGTAAGGTGTGGAGACCTGGTGTGCAGTCAGTGTTCCAATTTATCCCAAAGATGTTTGGTAAGGTTGAGGTTAGAGCTCTATGGCAGGCCACTTAAGATTCTCCACTTTAACCCATGTAAAGCATACCTTCATAAAGCTCACTTTGTGCACTTTGTGGTTTCGGTCGCCTAGTTCAAAAGTGAAAGGAAAAATTTAGCATTATCTCATCCAAACACATCCTATATAATTGTGTGCCTTCAGCTTTTTGGTAACAGCTTGAGGAAAAAACATATATAGCTGAAAAAACTTTGGTCCATACAGTGTCTCAATTCCCCCATTAAATAATATGGAAGTGAAATACTTAAGTAAGGTGCTACAAGTATAGGGCAATCTGTAGCTACACACCTTATCCATTTTGTTTCTCCCAAATATGCATTTAGACCAGCATAATCCCCATAACCACCAAAAAAGAGAGATTCAGTTTGAGAGATTGTATTGTTTTGGTGATATCAGTTACCACTTAAATTTGTACATCCAGTAAAACATGACACATTTTCATAAAAGATTGAGTGAAAAATATGGTTGATTAAATAATGATAATGAGGTTAGGTCAGAATTTCATAAGTGACAATGGCAGCAGTGTAATTTGGCAGTATATAATTTCTACAAGTGTTCAAATTATATCATGATATCAAGAGTGTGTATCTCTCACGGTCACTCATTAACTACTTGGAACTGACCCATGTATTTTAGATAAGCTACAGTGTATCTTTCTTCACTGATCCAGCAATGAGGAAGAGCAGTAAGACCTCAGTGTGGTAATTATACACAAGAACTAATGCAAACGATGAGGGATTTTACAGATGTGACCCCTGAGTCCCCTCCGTTTTTGTTTCTAATTATATAACTACTTAATAGAGCCACTTCAGTGAACACCATAACATCTATTGCCAGCTCTCAGAGATGCCACTGAACAGTCTCACTGTGAAGTGTTAAAATAAAACACAGTACATAAAGCAAGTCATGTAATTGTCATCAGGGCAATAAAACAAGGTTAAAACTAGTATGACAATGTTTTAAATTTTATTATTTGGAACGTCATGCATATGCATATGCCTCGAAGGCACCACATGCCTAATTCCTTTCTCTCCAAGGAAGAAACTTAATGTTGTTTGATATTTATTTCAACCTTACAGTATTTTCCGAGTTCATATAGATAGCAAAATGAAGCCTTGAAATATGTTAACATTAAATTGTCTATATATCAACTAGTATGATGTACTACCTCTGAGTATAATAGAGTATAGTGTCTAATTTAATAAAGTCATTAATACGGATGGTGCCATAAAAAAGGAATTACAGCAGTAGTAAAAAATGTATTACAAACCAATCATGTATCATGTAGTTATGTATAAATGACCAAGCTCATTAAATGATCTTTTTTTTTTTATAATACTGTAATACTCACATTATTTACTTATTAATGTTGTGTGTTTAATGTTCAGGTTCAGGTGTCATGCAGCGTTGAATATGATTAGAATCTAACTAGTTTAAGAGACAGAGAAAGAGAGAGAGAGAGAGAGAGAGAGAGAGAGAGAGAGAGAGAGAGAGAGAGAGAGAGAGAGAGAGAGAGAAAGAGAGAGAGAGTGTGTGTGTGTGTGTGTGTGTGTGTGTGTGTGTGTGTGTGTGTGTGTGTGTGTGCGCGCACACAACAGGTATACTTTCTCTTCCTCCTTAGTATGCAAATACTTACCTGTCACAAAAATAGACCAATCCAAGGAACAGGAAGCAAACATGCTAAAATTCTCATTGGTGAATGAGGACTCTCATTCTACATTATAGTTCTGCAATTCAAAGTCATTGCAACAAACAAGGACACCTTACCAGTCTGCACTGTGCAGTGGACATTATTCATACATTTCTGGTGAGCAATAACGTTTTTTCTTTAAGACACTATCAATTATGTACTTTAAAAAATATAGTGTTGTCTATAGAGTACAGATCTCCTTAAGGATTTTTCTAAATATATTTTAAACTAATTATAAATAAATAAATCTGTGTCTATTGTTTATTGTCATTAATGTAAGTTGCCATTTGAACCGAAGTTTTTAATTAATCACTTCAGAGGTTTCTCAAAGAGTCCATGCTGCAATCAAAGATTTGTACAACTAGTATAGATCTCGCTCTGGTTCTCATTTTACCGTATACACAAGTTATTTCAGGACATCAGCACATCCAGTTGGGATCTCTTAATGAATCAGTATTAAATAAACATTAGATGAATTTACATAATACAAGATTTAAGCAAATACATAGAAACCACTAATTAAGGCCCACTGTAGTATAGGAATCGATTCTTAGTTTCACAATAAATTACAATAAGAAGTCAATAAACAGCTAAATAAGCTGTCTGTATATTAGGTTTTTATTATTAAGTCTGCACATTCATAACTAATTCAGCATTTAAAAGAAAAATCAATCATTAAATAACAGAGTTTTTATTTTAATGCCAACATTAAAGTTTTTTCCATCTTAATACTCGTTTCCGTTATTAACTATACCATCCTTATAAAAATTACTCCAGAATGTTGGAGACAAATCTGCAGTGCTACAAAAACAGGTATAGGTATAGAAATAGGTAGAAATAGTCAGTATTTAGTAACAATAATTTTGAAGTCTTTTTTTTCCAAGACAGATGCAGTCTATAAGAGACTTTCACTTCATGTTGTTTAGATGAGCAGTCGTTATCATTAAAGGCTAAGACACAAACAGATGAACAAAAATGACGAGGAGAACACCGGATAGAGTATGGCATAGTTTACTACAGCCCAAACTTTAATTAATTTAATGTAACAATTTTTCTAAATTGTCTAAATGCTAGATTCAGATTTGGCAGATTCTTGAACAGAGTGAGTACAAAATGAGAGGAGAGCTGAAGGCACAATGATTGAAAGTATTTGGGAAAAACTGTGAGGTTGCATAATCTAAAAGCCCAAAGATTATTGATTTCCAATTGTGTTAGAGTGATCTATTCAAAATTCAATCAACATTTACAAATACATGCGAGGGCGTATTATTAATGCAAGTTTACAACATCAAGTCATTCAAAAACTATTAATACAATAAGACAGTGGTTAGAAAAACAGCATAGTATTTTGGGTATTGTCATAAGAAGTTTAATCTTTTGACAAGGATGGAGACAGAGTGCAGGATGAATCTTAGTTTATGACAGCAGAGCCAACACTAAACTTACAAGCCTTACAAGCATAGTTTAATGTCTAATATAGGCAAGTCAATTATAAATATTTATTTAATAAATATTTAATTATGAGTATCTGAATATGTCTTGATTAATTGATTTTGATGGAACAGGCAAATTCTAATGGATTCCATGGGCCCATGATAGCTTCTCTATTAATAACTCCCCAAACTCCTATCCAAAAACCAAACCCTGTTTAACGGAGAAAGTGGGAGATAGAAACATACACATTCAGTGCCAAGAGGGTCATGACTAAGACAGTGATTATACTGTTAACTGAAGAAAAACAGGCAAACCTTTATTTATGCAAAGCATACAGTGTCATTCCTGTGTAAATGCAGTTTTGTTTGTGTGGTTAAGCAAGGCATGAAACACACCCACACATTTGATGATATGCTTTTTGGACAGGTTACAGGTTCCTTTATCTTTAACTGGCTTTAGTTGAAAGGAGGTTATTATTTGATCAACATATTAAGCCATGTAGCTGTTTTCTATGACTATTCTCACTTTTCAAATGCAGTAATGCTGCATTTTCCCTTGCCTGTAGTTCCGGACCATGGTCCTTCATAGTGGCTGCAGCATGAGCATCCCTGCTAGTGTGAGTATTGAGAGCCAACTGCCTGCCTCCTGGGGCCCCCACTACAACAGCCCAGATGGTACAGTCTACCTTCATTACATTTAACCTCCCTCATGCTCATTTTAGCATACTTTTACATACAGGTTTAATAATCAGTGATGTAATTTTAAGCAAACAATGCTAATATGAATAAAAAAAAAATTTAAGCCAATAAGGTTAGTATTATTATTAGTAGTAATTTATGGTTTATTTCACTTAATATAATTCATATCTCAAAATCATGGAAATGTCAGATTGAATATATTTAATATTTCAGTGATAATTTAGTAATTTAGACATTGCTGTGCACTTAATTAATAGTACTGCACACTGAAAGTATTTTTTTTTCATAGTGAATACCTTGTGATGACTAAGACTAAAAATACTTAGACGTGCTGCTTGACTTGCTTTTATTTAAGATTAATTATTTACACAAGACACTACTGCTACTGTAATTAGTAATTGTACAACACTTAATCATAAAAATCAAGATGATGTCTATTGCTACAGTATGCCTTTTTTATTAACTTACATTATGTCCCAAACCACAAAAACTCAACTCTTTTTCCTTTTGTTTTAAAGTGTCCATGGTTTCGTCGGGTTATACCAGTCGTCTCTGGTCCCAGGACCTCCACCCACAGTACTGGTCCAAATATCAGGTGTGGGAGTGGCTTCAGCAGACCCTGGATGTGCACCAGATTGATGCCACATCAATCCCATTTAGTAACTTTGACCTGGATGGAAGGCAGCTGTGTAGCATGAGCTATCAGGACTTTAATCACTTGGCTGGATCTGTTGGTCCAGTCCTCTACCAGAGTCTGACTGATCTCAAATGGAGCAGTAAGTTTTAGCTTGGAGTCAAATGTACTTATCCCAGACTAGATGTGAGGCTTTCTTTATAGTTAATAATGAAATAAACTGAGCAGGGCCAGCTTCAATCATGCAAATAAGTCAATAATGACTGGTTCATAATCACTCTCATTGCTGTACACTGTCAGGTAGTTTTACTATCTTAAATAGACCCTCACCTGGATAATTATAAACTTCAAGAAGTCAATGAAATGTAATCTTATTTGTGTAACACCTTTAACAATTAACATAGTCACAAAGCAGCTTTACAGAAATAAAGAAGTTTTTAATTTCCTTCTTTTGAAATATTATCGTACCAAATGTAATTCAGCTGACACATACCCAGAAACATGGCTTTTATGGTAACATGATAATACAATTTTCACCTCACAGCGCCAGGATTCTCAGTTCAATCCTTAAATCAAGTTATGCTTGATGTGTTTGTTCTGGGTTTTCTGGTTTCCTCCAACATGGCTGTGTATGTAATCCTCCACCTCACAGGCTGTGTTCAGGGATGACCAGATCCACCACAATGCTGCTATTAACAAATGCTACATTTACTTTGATACTGTGAACTTTGGTGATCTTTTTATTTGCTAGCTAATCGGTTGAAGAGTAAGAACAAGAAAAACATGTTTTACTGGTTTGAATTAGGGAAATGTACAAAATCAACACCTGATCATGTAAATACAGCCTGCTCTGTAACTGCATCAAACTGTATTTTAGACTGTATTTTTCTAAATCTAAAGTACTAAATTTTTTATTGACTTTGGACAGGTCAGTATGGCCCCTCAATGGATATGTTTACACCAGGGGATATTAAAACAGAATTAGATGGTAAGCTTGTTTTGACAAAATCATACAACTTTTTGTAAATGTTTTATATTATTTTTTATGATGGCTATGTAACCCAACATGTATGTTTAACAGATCTTCCATGCTCAATCTTGCCCTACAAAGAAGAGCCCAGTTTCTACACCACTTCAGGTACAGAAACACTTTCAGTTTGATTTCAGTTGTCATCAGGATATTAGTCATGCACTAATCAGATGCATAATCATTTTTCAACAGAGCATTTTGACATTAAAACCCCATTTCCACTGTCGACAGTGATGACTTCACCAGGTCCCTGTAGTCCAGGTATGAAGCATAAATTCATCCAAACCAAGAGAAAAACATTCATACATAATGCTGCTAATGGTGAATGTGAGCTGATCGTGTACTACATTGCCATTGTTCTTACCACAGAGTAGATAAGTGACAGTAAGATTACTGAGCTGTAGCTCTTTTCCTTTTAATTCAAGGGTCATTATTTAAGGCAGTGTTAATGAAAGAGGAAGGATGAGCAGTGCTGACACTAGCCCACATTATGTTCATTTATAAACCAATTCCCTGCCTAGAGCCATTAAATTTAAACTTTGACGTATGGAGGGCCTTTCAATTATAGGCCATGTCAAAACCCCTTTGAGTCATTTAGTTATACTCAAGGATTTTCCTTGTACTACATTATTTTTCTTATTAGCCTCCCTGCGCAATTTATTGTACAGGTCAGCTGTTCATGTAACGCTGAACATTAAGGCTCTCTTTACTAATGTGTTTAGTATGTTAGTTGACTCATACAAACTACGTTTATCAGCACTAATGTGCCTTCAGCAACAATAAACAACACTTATCCTTATTGATTTTTAGCTGTAATTAACTATTAGTGCTCATACTTTCAGTGACTAAAATGGAGCCCACAATTACAAATATGAGACAAGATCTTAGTTAAACTGTTGTTTGTTAACCAGCAAAAGTCTGAAATGAGGCTGAGCTAAGTTCTAATATTTACACATCAAAGCAATGGTTAAAGGTGCTGTAATGTTTTTTTATTTTCTTTAGTAAGAGATATAATCAACAGTAGCTTAGGCAGATGTATTTAACAAATGTAAATGAATACATGTATTTGGCAATAGTTCACTTTTGGGGATAATGGGGGCATACAGTATTAGGCATAGGTAATGTAGTAAACAATATTAGCAAAGGGAAACATAATATAAAGCATTATAATAAAATGTAAGGTTGTATATTTACTGTTAATCATTTGACTAATCCTAGTTTCCAAATTCACTTAAAATTTAGACAGGAAACCACTGAGCAATTAAGGAATCAACAGTAACAACCTAATGATCAGCAGCCCAAGTCTGTAATCACTGACCTGTGCATGAATACAGATCACCAAATACAGCTCTTATTGATTGGCACTCAGTCATTTAATTTAATTATTTTCACTTCGTATTGCTATTAATTCATGACTTCTTTTTGACTGCACAGACACTAAAAGACCCCACATCCGCTCACACCAAGTGAAAAAACACAGTGAGTAACTTCTTTACACTTATTTTACTTCACCCAATGTTGCAAACATCCTCCAATTTATATCTAAACACTCAGAGCTTTTTTAAAATCATTTTCCATTAAGTACAGCTGTGTATTGGGTTGTTTAGATCCCCGTGGCACCCATCTGTGGGAATTCATACGAGATATTTTGCTGAACCCAGAGAGAAACCCAGGCTTGATTAAATGGGAGAACAGATCAGAGGGTGTTTTTCGTTTTCTGAAGTCTGAGGCTGTAGCACAGCTATGGGGAAGGAAGAAGAACAACAGTAGCATGACCTATGAGAAGCTCAGTCGAGCAATGAGGTAATTAACTTATTATTATTATTATTATTATTATTATTATTATTATTATTATTTATATTATTTATATTATTTATATTATTATTATTACATTTGTTGTTTTTGTTATTATTGCTATTATTATTATTATTATTATTATCATTATTATTATTATTATTATTATTATTATTATTATTATCTGAAGTAGTAGTAGTAGTAGTAGTAGTAGTAGTAGTAGTAGTAGTAGTATTTACTAGCACGTCTACCTATACACTAATAAAACTATTAACTCGAGTTTTTCCATTGTTTTGCTTTCTTTTGACTATTCTCATCGAAGGTATTACTACAAACGAGAGATTTTAGAGCGTGTAGACGGACGCAGGCTGGTTTACAAGTTTGGAAGGAATGCACGTGGATGGAGGGAAACAGAGAAGTGAAGAAGTTGACCAAATATTCTTTTGGATTTCCTATATTTCTTTTCAAAAGGAAATTTACCACCTCTTATTTATAACATTCTGACCTTTTACAATATGTTGTTTTACTATAAGGAATGTGATGCCTTTTTTTTTATGTTGTAGTTATTTATGTTTGTTTGTTTATTTGTTTGTTTCATCCTGAAAACAATTTACCTGCACCGATCTGTGAACCAATATTGCTTAGCAAAACACAGAAAAATTCTCTATCGTACTATATACAGGCTTTTTTTTGTTGATGAACCTATGTATCCAGATACTTTTACATCACTACTTGCAGAAAACGCATTTCACTGGAAGATCCTGGACACCTAGACTGCTAGTTTGCGCAATGATTCTACTTGGAGGAACTTTATAAACACACTTATTCATAGTGAGCGTACACCTACGCTATTAATTCCGTCTAAACCTGACAATCTTGTTTTTGAACAGGTGAAGAAACACTACTGCTACATTTAGCACTTGTTTTCCAACTGCATCTGGACAACTTTAAATTCTTAATGCATAGCTGAATATTAAACATATTTTTTTTAAACAGTTCCTCTACCAACAATGACAAAAGTATCTTTTTTTATACTGCCTCTTACTATGGCACTTACTGTTGGTGAGATTTTGTTACATTTATTGTGAACTACAAAGGCTGAAAAGTTTACTGTATAGTCTATCCAGTGTTTCAACTGTCTTTGAAGAGCAAATGATGTATATGTACAGTACATTTGTAATCTGTATGCTTCATTAAAAAAATTGTTAAACTCACTTTTGTGTTTTATAACAAAGCAATAGATTTTCACATAAAAGACAAAGAAAGAGAAAAATTACTCAAACATTATTTAATCACTTATCAGCAGCTGAATATCAGGGCAAATCTGTCAGCACTGACTGCCCACTAAATCTTTATCAGAGCAATCAAAGCTGACTAATCTCTCATAAAACCAAATGCCAGGGCATTAGCTGTTTTGTGATGTGTGCCATGGCCAGCATGTCTGTACCTCCAGGCGATAGGCAGCTGTTGGCCCTCAGATGCTCTCTGAGATTAGCCTCTAATCGCTTTATGTCTCAATCTCTTTGTTCATGTCTAATACTTAACAGGCAAATTCAGCATGCGTTATTTTTCCAGCCTCTATCATTCTCCAGACTATTCACGCTTTATCGCCATTTTACAACAGTTCTGATGGCATGCTGGAATTTATTAATCACTAAAATCCCATAAAATTTCCCCAAGAATGCCACCATTACTGATGCCCTCTGCTTAACTCATACATCTGGGAGCACAAAAAAAGACATTTAACCTAATGAATATGTTACATGAGTTTAAACATACTGTAAATATATGATTTTTTTCTTATTGTTATATAATTTTTTTTAGCAAGATTGAACATTCTAAAACATAATCTTAGAAAATATAATTTATTATTTAATAATGGATCATCTCATAAAAAATATTATTTCATTTTGCCAATTTTTGCCAAAGCAGAACAAAAAGACAAACACAGAATGTTTAAAAAACACTAAACACTATAACACTATGGTAGAAAGTTGAGATTTAGATTACTTGCTATAAATGCTTGTAGTGTAGCTTGATGCTTATATCAGAGTTGCAAAATGGTCCATTAAAGATTTGCTGCTATGGATTGGGTCCATTTGTCACCTTAGAGGGAATATTCACTAAGAATCATTCAAGTTCTTCTGAATGATCACCTTTATTCTATGATTAAACATTTCTATTCAAATGATCTCTTCTAGAAAGACAATGTCTACATTCACAAGGCCTGAGGTTTACTGAATGCCTTTTGTGTATATGAAAATAATGTAAATTACATGAAGGTGTCTTTATATGGAATTACAACACAAGGTGAATAAAGCATTAAGTATGGAATGTTATATGATAACAACTGTGCACCATATTAAACATTTATATCTATATCTATATTTTGTAAAGATAGATCAATATTTATATTATTTTATTATCACAACCATAGAGATCTCTTCCTGCATCATCTTCGTTTTGCCACTATAAACCCTCACAGAACCACTGTCATGGGAACTCTATCATTATTCAGACTATGCTTTATAACCATTTCATAACAGTTCTAATGGCATACTAGAATTTACTTAATCATCACTAAAACCCATTAAATTTCTCCAGGGAAGTCCACTATTACTGCTGCCCTCTGCTGAACTCATACATCCAGGAGCACAAAAAAGTCTAATCTAATGAATGTCACATATGTGCATGCACTACAATACTGTAAATATAATATATATTTTTTTTAGATTATGTTCTGGAAGTATTTTTTCTAATATCTTTAAAAATATCTTTTAACAGTGTAAGGTCAATCAGAACAAAAAGTCTGAGTAATAAAAAAAAAAAAAAAAAAAAAAAAAAAAAAAAAAAAAAAAAAACTGTAACACTATATTGGAAAGTCGAGACATACCACAAGAATGTTAAGTTACTTGTTGTAAATGCTTGTAGTGTTGCTTAATGCTTGTAACTGTGCTGTAAAACTTTGCAAAATGGTTCATTAGAGATTTGCTGATATGGTTTGGATCCATTTGTCATCTTAGAGGGAATATTCAGTGAAAATCACGCAAGTTCTTCTAAATTATCTCCTTTATTCTGTGAAGAAACATTTATATTCAAATGTTCTCTTCTAGAAAGACAATGTCTACATTCACAAGGCCTGAGGTTTACTGAATGGTTTCTTTGTAAATGAAAAAAAATTTTATCACATACTATGGTCTTTCCAGTAACCAGATCTCAACCCTGTTAAACATGTGTGGTGCCTCCATCACCATCATCAAAATCCCAACGGAGAAAATTTGTTAATCTCTTTAGTTATATAGATTATGCAACATGCTATTCTAAAGCGCTTTTCTTGTTTTGTGGTGGTCCTATAACAATAGTGCTCAATAGCAAGATATTTTATGTTAGCAGCCAATTTATTAGGAACACATGCTTCATGCATATACAGTATCTAATCAGCTTATCATGCAGTAGCAGCATAATATCATACACATGCAAGAGTTTCTAGCTTCTTGAAAATGGTGCAAAGATGATGAAAGAAGTGAAAGGGGAACAGGCAAACTGGTTTAAGCTGACAGGAAAATCACAATAACTTAAACCCCTTATATACAACAATCTTATCATCCACAAAATGTCAAATCCTGAGGCAGATGGACCACAGCAGCAGAAGACCACATTAGGTTCCACTCCTCCTAGCCAAGAACAGGAAACGAATGCATAAGTAAACATAGAAAAAACATCACCTCTCCCAATAAAACGCGAATTGTTGGGTCATAATTTATCAACAGCATGAATCCGTAAACCAAGCCTTCCTTGTGTCAAGATGGCAAATCTCTCACAATTATGTGATGCGAACAAAATTAAAAATCATGGAAACTATGATACAAAGACATAGACTGTAAAAGGGACATTACTCATAATCTTACATTCCAGTGCTCATGTTAGTTCTCACTCTCCAGTGTTCTGTATTGTTTAAAGACTATAATCACACTCTTGATATCACCCAAATGAGGATGGGTTCCCTTTCGATTCTGGTTCCTCTCAAGGTTTCTTCCTCATAACATCTAAGGGAGTTTTTCCTTGCCACAGTCGCCATGGCTGCTCATCAGGGATAAATACACATCGTTTACCTTCATTCTTAAATTCTGTAAAGCTGCTTTGAGACAATGTCTGTTGTGAAAAGCGTTATAGAAATAAACTTGACTTGACTTGACAAAGTACCAACTAATCCTTAAGTGCAAAAGTGAGGTTTCATTTAGTGAAAATTAGGTGTTCTCATGGATGCGGCGCTCTCACCGCTGCAGCCCGGGTTCGATCCCCGGTCAGGGAACCAACCCCAGCCATTAGGGTTGCACAAGCCAGTGCACTCTTAGTGCCGGTCCCAAGCCCGGATAAATGGGGAGGGTTGTGTTAGGAAGGGCATCCAGCCCATAAAAACGTGCCAAATCAAACATGCACTGTGGCAACCCCTGATGGGAGAAGCCAAAAGAAAGAAAGAAAGAAAGAAAGAAAGAAAGAAAGAAAGAAAGAAAGAAAGAAAGAAAGAAAGAAAGAAAGAAAGAAAGAAAGAAAGAAAGAAAGAAAGAAAGAAAGAAAGAAAGAAAGAAAGAAAGAAAGAAAGAAAGAAAGAAAGAAAGAAAGAAAGAAAGAAAGAAAGGTGTTCTCATGACCAAGGTTCTCTGAGGGTTTCTGGTGGCAACAAGATGATGTAAAAAGAGGTCTCTATGGTTATAATAATAAAATAATATAGTTATTTACCTGTTTTTACAAAATTTAGATAGCAATGACAGTAAAGATGTTTTTTCAAAAGTTTAACAGTTTAACATGTTTAATATGGTACACAGGTGTTATCAGATTACATTCCATTACTTGTTAATACTTAATTCACCTTGTGCAGTAATATAATGGCTATGTGCAAGGAGAGGTCTAGCATTACCAGTTAGGCAAATAGCTAGGTGTGATACAGACTCTCTTTTTTGTACAGAAACATCCATCTCATTTTCATAACGCACCACTGCAGCAAGAACATGCAAAGGAGAGGCTCGAGGTCTGATAGTCCTGCAAAGGTTAAGCTTGGTTGAGGCTCTGCAGATACTAAAGGGAGATTTCTTAACATTCTCATTCCTTGACAGGGTTCAGGGTCAGGAAAAGAAACTGTGTCCCAGATGGAATGTGGGTGTAGTGGGCAAGACGCGTTCAGCAGACTTGCATGTAACAAAACCGGTTGTAATTTAGCCACATTCCCCCTCTCTAAAGAGAAACCCAAAACTATTAAATAACCAGCCGTTCCTGTTACATGCCAACACATGTGGATAATCTAAGCCATGCATGTGCATTTTTGTGGTCTGGCATTTTGACGTTGTTAAAGGATTCGCTTTGCTTATTTTTACTTAAATAATGTGGAAGCAAACGGGTTCAAGTATATGTTTATTAATTTCATTAGTTTAATCTCACATAAGCTAAAGAAACATTGGGAGCTGTATTGTTCTGCATGATTTGATTATATACAGACACACAAGCACAAAGCATGTCATCTTAGCATGTCATCTCAACTGATGTCTCCCATCGGAGTACTCAAAGGTTTTTTTGAATGTGGGGTGCATTGATAAGCGCCTGTGATTCAGTATCTGCAGAAAGAACACAATGGCTTTTGTGAACTCCTCAGAGCTGGTAACAGCTCTGCCATCTGCACTGTTGTCTTTTTCCCCCTTATCTGCCATTACTTCCTTGTTCTTGCTACAGCATCTGATTGCTCTCGCTCATAAATGATCATGTTGCAAGAGCCGTAGCAGAGCATATTCAAATTTAAGCTCAATATGGCCAACAATGTACAGTACATAACGCAGGATTATTGTTTCTGAGCAAGTTGCAAGTCTGGCCCCACAACACTACAACATGTTCAAATCCAAATAATAATAATAATAATAATAATAATAATAATAATAATAATAATAATAATAATAATAATAATAATAATAATAATAATGGTTATGTTGTCTGTATTTGGCCTCTGTCTTTAACATGCAACCTTGCATGCTCTTATGTCTCCAGGGATGATGGTTCATGCAAGAGCTGGCAAACATTCAATAGCAATTTACTATTCAACAATTAGTTAGTCTGCTGCAATCTTAAGAGTCTTAGAGATCTTAATTATTAACTGTGTTAACTATTGTACACTCTTGCATCAGGTTGGGATGCAGGATGTTTTTTTTTTTTTTTTTTTTTTTTTGTCCTATTAATAATTATTTTCCACTTTTAGATTAACTATATATTTCTTTAGACTAAAAATAGACCTTTTAAATTACAATTATAAACCTAAATTGTCTAACTCTAAATGAAGAAGGACCAATCTTTTTACCTTTTAATTTTACCTCTAATACCAATAATGTCACAGCATTCTCATATCTCTCTCTGTCTCTCTCTATTTCTGTCTGTCTGTGTGTACTGCATATGGTGCTGTTTTGTGAGTAGAATATACCAATGTACAATTTCAGCATTTAAAAAATGCAGTATTTATTACAAAGTAAAATTCTTTAAATACAGTATTGAATAGCCATAAATCAGTCTAGTTGCTACTCTTATATTCATTAGGTTAGCTAAGATTATTTGAAATAGATTATTTGTGTGTGTCTAATTTTATTTGTTATCCAACAAACAAGATACTTTGTCAAGATTGGTTGTTTTATGGATGGCACAATGGGTTGTCTTCTGTTTCTATGATACACTAGACAGTTCAAATATAAAAACTATGAAGTCTAAGGGGACGTGTTTGTGCAAAGCAGAAGGAAATGTTGTATTTTCGGGATGTTGCTGTTTCATATTAAATTTGACAAAAGGATAAGAGGACAAGACTACAAAAAAAACAATCATGCCAAAACTACTGCCCGTACCATGTTGTCATCACAGCATGAAAACAGGTGTTGAAATTTACAGTGTTCTAAATAGGTTCTTCAAGTAAAGAAAGTAAAAGAAAAATAATGGTGCTTGAATTAAAGATTAAAAAAAAATTATCTTTAATTTTTATCCAGGAAAACAATAAACAAACGAACAAATAAGTACATTTGAGATTTAACAGCACTCTTATAGACTTTGATAACAATATTTGATTTACTTACTATTATTCAGATAATAATTCATTTTTTATATTATAAATTTATTTATAATTATTGTTGCTTTGATTACTTACAGATTCTACATTTTACAAAAAAAAATAAAAAATCTCTCGCATATTATCCAAAATTTTGTCCAATCAGACAGCAATTTTAAAAGGCATATAAGGAAGTTGGTGCTGCTTTAAAATTCCCTCCTTAGTTTTTCACATACATCACATTTATTTCCTGTTATGATCACATGTCTCTGTATGGGGTTTCCCCAGGTGGGCTACTGTACCTCCCTATGCAAATGTCTTCCAACTTATTTATTTCCTGGAGCAAAATGAACAAGTTGCTCAATGGGCTGCATATTTGAAATGACTGTCTTTGGTTTGGCCAGCGCATAGGCAGAGTAAGAAGAACTTAATTATTCTTTTCAAGAATGATAGATATTATACTTACAATGGGGGAAAATACTATCAAAGTCTCTGGTATTGCTTAACCATTATTAAAAATAAGATCTTCAATAACATTAAACATTTCAGGTGTTAAGGAGATGGATAATGACTTTTCATTTATATGCACCCAAGTCTTGGAAGGAAACAGAATGATCTAACTTGCACAACACACTTTGTTCAGCTCATCTAGCCATTAATAGGGGCTTAATGCGGTATGCTTGTTATAGATATTAGTTTCTAATTTAAAAAAGAATAGAACAATTTGTCATAATGAAAAATGTACAATACTCATATTTACTCATACTCTAATTCTTTTGTCTTAAACATGAGTCTATGATAGTCTACATATGGAGGTCTGCATGTTACACTGTTGTTACACACAGTGTTACACTTTAAAAAACACTATGACTGTAACATTTTCAGTGTTTCATATGTATGTAGCAGAAAGATATTTTTAATAATGGATTAATATTCTACATGACCATTCGTATAGACCTATTAGCCTCCTCAACGTAGATGTCAAGATTTTGCCAAACTTTTGGCCTCTAATTTGGAGAGATATTATCTCAGTATTATCTCAGAGGAGCAAACTAGATTTATAAAAAGATGACCTTCTTTTTCGAACATTTGTACTCTTTTTAATATTATACAAACCCGATTCCAAAAAAGTTGGGACACTGTACAAATTGTGAATAATTTCACAATCAATAGCACTTAGAACACTTCCTGCATTTCAAAGTAAATTCCGCAAAGGAAATAAGTACAACCTAACCCTATATGCTGATGATTTGTTCCTTTATGTTACTGAGCCAGTTACATCTATCCCCATAATAATGCATCTGCTTGATGATTTTGGCAAATTTTCTGGTTCGAAACTGAACCTGCAAAAGAGTGAATGCTTAACTATAAATCAATCTGCTCAAAAAATAAAACAAACTGACATTCCTTTTCACTTTAAAGGTTCAAATTTTCAAATATCTTGGAGTAAATGTTACTCGTTCCTTCTCTGGATTAATGGTGGCTACCTTTGTGCCCTTAATTGCATGCAGTCAGCTTTTCAAAAATAGGCTGTGTTACCATTGTCTCCATTTGATAGAATAAATACAGTTAAAATTAACATTCTTTCAAAATTTCTGTTCCTTTTTCAGTCTATTCCTTTGTTTTTCCAAATTTTTACTTCAAAAATGCTGAAAAAACAAAACAAAAGTGGGGGCCTTGCATTACCTAACCTCATGCTTTATTATTGGGCAGTACTTTTGAGGCATTTGCATCTTTTCTTGCTTTTGCTTTTGCTCAGCATAGAATATTGTTATCTTGGACCTCCCCACAACCTCCTTCTATATCAGTATGGCTAAAAGATTTAATTTTCTATTTCAAACTTGAAAAAAAATCAAGTATAGTATCAAAAGCAGGAGGAAAGGCTTTTTTGAAAAATGGCAACAATTGATTACCTACTTTAATGATGTACATATAATGTATAATAATAATGTAGATTGAGGGGAGGTATAATTCTTTTTTTCTCCTTTACTACTTTGAGGGATAGTTAGTTTGTATTATTATTTGTTTAACTTCTGTATTCCCCTTGTATTTTTTTTTTTTTTCCTCTTTTAAGTGTGTAGTCATATGTCCCTTTGTTCTGGTTTTGGATTATTGGTTTGGGTGGTATGGGATTGTTATAAAATGTCAAAGTGCAATTTTGCAATAAAAATTCATAGACAAAAAAAAAAAAAAAAAAATCTACATGACAGAAGGAACTGTAGGTTCACCCATCACAGAGTCGCACCAGTTTGATACTGTTTTAACAATTTATTTTCGAAAAAAAATGTAATCGACATGTTGCCTTGCAGGGATATATTTTTAGGCAGAATCTGTAATTCCAGTGATAAGTCCCTCAATGTATAACCAGTCTTCAGTTGAGTGCAGTGAACATAGAGTAGCGTGTCTGCTTTTTTGTGAACATAAAAGAAAAACTAGTATATACAATTCTTGCAAGTGCTTCAGAAAGAAAAATATTTGTTTTTAATCTCTCCAAGTTCTCCAATACTAAATTCCCACCACTGGCTCCAGTAGCTACTTGTATTATGCTTGCATGCACTGATGCTTACCTAGATAAAGTTGGACAAGACCACACCTACTTGAAGTTACGTTTTAAACCATTTCCTGAATCAACCCTTTGAGCATCTAACAAAACCCTGAATCAACTCACCAACTCTCAGGATATTTAGAACATATTCATCCATCAAGACTACTCACTGTTTCTGCCCTTACTGATCAAATTAACTGTCTCTGGAGTCACTGGTGCATAAACCAAGATCTACTACCTATCTCTCATCAGCAAACACAACAATTGATTTGGTTGCTTGATTAAGTTTTTAGAACCTGGCCTATTTGTTTTAGCAGGCAGAGATGTTTTTGATGGACAGGCACTAAAAAATATGTCTATGAGGATGGCTGCTGCTCTACATTAAAATGGAAATTAAATGGAAATTAAAAGGCATGCGTTCTTTGGTACCACGTCCCTGCCAACCTCTCATGCTTTTAAAGCAACAAAAACCAAACAACAAAAAATAGACCAAATACAGACATTCCTCATGTTCTGTCTGAACCATGCAAAAACTGCAATATGACACCGTGCAGTTCACCAAAACGAACACTAGATGGGCCTGTGAAAATATGAACGTGCTCTACCTTCAAGGACAGTAAATAAAGTTTATTTTAATAGATCTGAGGACCATGGTGACATAAATGCGAGCAAAATGAATATGTGTGATCGCATTTAGCCTCGGTGTAGGTCGGTCATATTTAAAGAAGTATTAATAATAATTAATAATTCATGATTGACATTGGTTTGTGAGCAGGCATTTTTTGGGGCAGGCTTAAGGGCGCAAGCATGGCGGCTTCCTTACGGCTAGGACACCGAGCTGTTGTAACCGGTTTGAGGTTTATTTCGATTAAAAAATGTCTTCATGTAAGTCAGAATTCGTCCAGACAACTGTTTCAGTCTGCATATTTATTAGGTAAGTGTGTTTTGCGTCTGTCCTGGACTGCTTGTTAGTCTACTATAAGTTAATGCTAGGTATAGAGACTAGCTAACAGGCTTTTTTTTTTTTTTTTAGCTGTAATGATTGTTGTTTAGGAAATCTGTGCACATGTCTATATAAACTGTGTGTGTGTGTGTGTGTGTGTGTGTGTGTGTGTGTGTGTGTGTGTGTGTGTGTGTGTGTGTGTGTGTGTGTGTTAGTTGTTATGCCAAGGGCAGACGGCTGGAGAGTAATATCTGTATATAAGACACTCCCATGTCAGTTATTGGAGGTCGTTCAGAAAGAGAAAGCTGTGTGTGTAGCTGTAATGATATAAGTGATTAGTGCTGCTGTCAAATCAGTTTAATCAGGTGACTAAGCAGATCCACGTGTTGTTTTTATTTCTTTTATCTGATGCATTTTGGTTGTGCAAGGTGCCATAACAATTATAACCATATTATATATTGTGCTTGAAAAAAAAGCGTCCTGATCTGGGTCACGTGACAGCAGACAGCAGCCTGTGTACAAATGTTTATAACTTCGCATTAGATCCTGTTTCTGTATTACATTCCACTGCAATGTTGCAGAGGGTTTTAGACGTATACTTCAGTAACAGACACCTGCACGTGTGTGTGTGTGTGTGTGTGTGTGTGTGTGTGTGTGTGTAAAAATCTGAATCAAATCAGTATTTTGGTGTGATTATCCTGCACAAAGTCAGGGATTTTTTAGGTCAAAGTAAATGAAATGATTAACCAATTTTACCAAGCAAGTGCTACAATCATTAATTTTGTATATAGGTTTAAGCACAGTCATTAACTGAAACAGTTGTGTTGGAGGCTTAAATCTGGGTAAGGAACAGCCAAACTAAGCTGAGTGTCACAGGTCATGCACCGTGACAAGACAGCGCACAGCAACAACACACAAGGTAGTCAACAAGGTATCTCCCAAGCCAATATTTCAAAGTAGACTGAGGTTTCAAGATGTGCTGTTCAGGCGATTTCAAAAAGGTGCAAAGAAACAATGTATAAACCTAATGCAGCATCATGCAAGGACACATAATTCTCTTCCACTTTAGAAGGTGTCCATCAGTTCCATCAGCAAAGAACTAGTGGAAACCGGTGGGACACTGGTACGCCCATCAATTATCTGGAAAAATCTGTCCAGAAGTGGTCATCATGGAAGAATTGTGGCCATTCCTCAAACATGGAAACTGGTTTGCTGAAAAATGAAGCAGGTGCTCTGGGCTGATGTGTCTAAATCTGAAATATTTGGCTTTAGCAGGAGGCAAGTTGCTAAAGGGCGGGAGAGCAGTACAGTAACGAGTGTCTGCAGGTGCCATTAAAGCACGGTGGAGGCTTCTCACAAGTTTGGGGCTTTCACCAGGATTAATGTTGTCCTCAATGCTGAGAAAAACACGCAGATATTTATCCCTCATCATCCCTATCCTATTATCCTATACTCCGGTTTTTAATACCAGCCTTTTTCACAGTACTGTATATTAGTTTGGGGGAGTTTTTTTTTTTTTTTTTTTTTTTTTTTTTTTACTTTAAATTTGCAAATCCCTACATCTTAATAAAATTTTGGAGGATTCGTTCTGTACCACTTTTGTGCACGTCCAATGAAATGATTTCTACAGTGTATATGCTCTGCTCCTGTGGGTGGAGCTTGTGGTTTGTGGTATACTAGCAGCTTGTAAGCAGCAATTTACTTCATTAATTTTATTTATCGGTTAATTTGTTTATTTTGAAGAGGGTGAATTTAGGGCACTTTGGAAGTTATTGTCAGCCTCTGCATTTTGCAGATAAGGTGGTTTTCCAGTTTTGTAGTTTCAGAGTTGTGCCATATGGCTTTTTGTGCTGGACCCTGTGACTGTCTCGCTCACAGTTTTCTCTAAATGGAGCTAGTTTTTAAAGCTACACTCATATTTATAGGTATTAATCGAGGTGTGGCACATTTCTAAAACTTTTGTTTAATATTGTACATACTGTACTGAACAAACCAACATTCAGTGACTTAACATTTACATCCACTAATAAATATTTCTATTCTAGATCTGTTCCAGGGTGGATTTTTCTTTCATAGTTTTCATTAAGTAATGATTTGTTTCCGTTTTTAGAGTGATATGACTCTACGTTTTAGGCAATATTTACAAGGTCACACTAAAGCTGAATTTACCTGAGATTCAGAAAATAAGTAAACCCACTTGCTGTACGTGTCTCTAATCTGCAATAGAGAACTCAGTTGGAACAATCTGATTGGCCATATTTTTAAAGGTATATACATTTTTTCTTCCTCTTAATGTCTTCATTGGTCATAATGCATATGATTTGACAACTACTATTAGTTATTTAGTGAATCTAGTGAAAGTAAATATGAAATTAATGCCGTTGTTGTAGGAAGTAATGTACATCTGGTCTTTAAGAAGTGTAATAGTTCTGCGAAAGGTCACATGCAAAATTTCACAAATCACAGGACATCATATAGCACTACACACATCTTACTGACGAGTGATTTACGGATATATTAAATCACATTTGATCTTCCAGTACCACTGTTTGACAAACAACCTGTGGTTCATCACAGATAATCATTTTTCTTTTTAATTAACTTCAAGTGTTAAATTCTTGTAAATTAAATAATAAAAATTTATATCAGTAATTGTATCAGTAATCGTAGTTAGGAAGTATGAGAAATATGCTTTATGAACCCACACACACACACACACACACACACACACACACACACATATATACAGTGGTCCCCCAGAACTGGCAAATTTTGGACGCACCCCTGTGACCCCTATGGTACCATAGTGAAGTCATCTAGACAATATGTCACTTTAATACAATAATGTGTTTTAAAAATATTTAATTACATTTTTTCTTGAAAACACAGTTTAAAATATTACTCTTAACGTACCTGAACATTTGGTTCATGCAGAATTCCGCACATTTTCTAATAATCTGCAACTTGCCGATAGTTATGTGCTAAATGAGAACCCGTGAAATTTCTGAGCCACGAATTATAGGGGGTTTACTGTGTGTGTGTGTGTGTGTGTGTGTGTGTGTGTGTGTGTGTGTGTGTGTGTGTGGCGCGTTTAAGGCATGCAAGGCGTGTTTATGCAGTGTCCTGCTCTGATAAAGAAAAATGCGAGTAGTGTAAATGTAGGACGGGACGAGTCACAGATATGCGTTTGAGCTAATAGTTGTTTTTTTGTATTATTTATACATGCCCTGTGGAGAAGAAACTCAACAACCAGATAAATGTAGCCTTCACAAAGTTTCACAAAGTTTTCTGCAACAGGAGGACTTGGCTGATACTTTCATCCCTAGTTTATTTATGTATTGGTCAGGGTACTGGCTGTTATTGTAGTGAACAGGACCAATCCACCTTGTATGACTTCATATTATCCACATATTAATCTACTTTTATCGGATTTACAAT
Source organism: Silurus aristotelis (assembly GCF_946808225.1). Classification (NCBI taxonomy): domain Eukaryota; kingdom Metazoa; phylum Chordata; class Actinopteri; order Siluriformes; family Siluridae; genus Silurus; species Silurus aristotelis. The sequence goes on from NC_139580.1 coordinate 15,949,163, forward strand.
GTGAGGACAAAACACAACACCTTATAACTAATGTGTTCAGAGATCATCTACTGCGTTTTATTAAAAACACTACTAATTTTCATAGGAATACAAATAATGAATCCTGATCTCTTAATAGGAAACATTTTAGCACTTTATTCCTCAGAAAGATAAAAATGTTTCCTCTATCTCCAAGTTCAGTATCAAATATCATTTCATACATTTAAATGTTTACAATAGTCTCCCAACCCCCCCACCGCGCCGCACGCGCGCACACACACACACACACACAGACACACACAACTGTTGTCAATTTTAGACCCTTTTTTTTCTAAAACACATTCTAGAACACATTTATTTAGAAAGTATTAATACCCAATTGTTTCCTTTAGTCTGTACTCATGCATTAAACTAGCTAACCATTTATTATTTATTTTTGCCTGGTGGACTCGCCAATCATTTCAGATTTTTCCACCCCTGATCTGTAGTCTCTTTATACCACATTGTTGGTTTTGTTTGAAAGGATTTAAAAATTAATGTATAAATATAAATCCAGGTTTGTACGTTTCTCTTAACCACAAAAGTCTGTCTTTTTAAATAGTTCTGTATTTCTACCAGACAGTAACTAGATCAAATTCTTTTAATAAAACCAAATTCTTCCAAACATGCTCATGTCTAGATTATTTTTTTTCAAAACTTAGAGAACAGAAACTACTTCATTCAGTGTGTGGTTTTGAGCACTTCTTCATGTTTAGCGTTAAGTAAATAAATATTAGTAAAGTTGAATAGCCATGGTGTGGAAAAATCTTTTTCAGGCTCATAAAAATATAATTTAAACACTGAGCTTTTGTATTCCACATTTAAATTGTAAAAGAAATTGACTATTTTGTCCACTAGATGGCAACAGTAAACTCAGAGATGCAGCGCTATTAAGAGTGTTAACCACAAACATTTTGAAAGTGTTGTAATTACTCTCTTACTCATCACTATCAGCATTGAGAAGTTCTTAAATGTATTACTTGAATTGCTGTATGCTGTAATATGTGGCATCTTCTGGTCTCTATTCCCCCATTAAAACTTAACAAACAGGTTTATACAGAGTTACGGAGTATAGTCCTGTCATTCTGACTTCTATTTCTTGTTTACGAAATGTGCCAGACGATCTCGAGCTCGTGTTTCATTTCATTACAATGAATCCATTTAAATGAAGGAAAAGATGAACAGTGCCTGTCTAGACCTAGAAACTGTTTAACTGTTTTTTGGTTTTGGCTTTGGGAGGCGGAGACAAATGTTATTCCCCTTATACTGCAATAATTTGCGACTTATTTTTAAACGCCATCATTTTTTCATTGTTAAATGTTCTGAAAAAACAAAATAGGCCGAGCCCCGAAAACCAAATATTAAGCTTTTTAATGGTTTTTAATTAAAATTAAACAAATAATTATGTCACAGGTGGAACAGTTTTTTTTCCCTTTCATTTGTTATATTGTTTCAGCCTTGCAGACAGATTTTTACAGAAAGAGGTGAAGTTCCCTGTGTCTTTCTTTTCCTTAAATAGTTCAATGCAACATATGTACATTTGCTAATGGTTAAACTCTGACTAATGATTTGTTAAGACCATGGATGGATGGATGCATGAATGGAGCATGGATGGATGGATGCATGAATGGAGCATGGATGGATGGATGTGTAACTGGGGTGTTAAGGTGCATAGTGTACAGTGTGTAGTACAGTTTAGAACAGTGAGGAATGTCAGCATAATAGTGTCTGTGTCTGTGTGTGTGTGTGTGTGTGTGTGTGTGTGTGTGTGTGTGTGTGTGTGTGTGTGTGTCCACCACCTGGCATTAATTATACACAGACATCATTATGTCTCTTAAGTTTGTTTTTAGATCACAGCATTACAGCAGCTCAGTGTCAATGCTGCTCAGGCAAAACTTTAAGGGCTACTACCACCCACATGTATACACACACGTACACACACACACGTACGCACACACACGCACACACACACACACACACACACACACACACACAGAGTCTACATTGATCTGCTGTCCTTTGCTTTTGTGTGTGTGTGTGTGTGTGTGTGTGTGTGTGTGTGTGTGTGTGTGTGTGTGTGTGTGTGTGTGTGTGTGTGTGTGTGTGTGTGTGTTTCTCTGGCCTGCAGCCTGACACCGATTGAATCAATCTTATTCTTTTATTCTATGTGTGCCGTGCAATTCACTGTATGTGGACACGTAATTTCATGCTGTGATTGCGATATGTATAAGCATCTATCAGGAGAAATATCATTACTCACTTACTGCATCTTACAGATGATATGCATTTTGCTTTTTTCCTCTAAGAAAGCTTCTCTTCGCCCTTGTTTTTTGGCACAAACGTTAAATATGAATTCATACAAACGCTGTCATGCTCCTCATGGTGCATCTGTTTGTGTGTCCTGCAGGGGTCGCCCCACTCAAAGTGCAGATGCCTGCCCTCTCACCCACCATGGAAGAGGGCAACCTTGTAAAATGGCTGAAAAAGGAAGGTGAGGAGGAGCTGCTGGTTCTTACCTTCTGTTACATTCTACATCACATCTCGAGCTCTTGATGCTTTTCATCACATTCATTGTATAAAACCACGTATTCTATTACATTACTGCTATAGAGCAAAGAACAAAAAAAACCTATTCGCTTCTTCCTGTTTTTGTTTATGATGGCAGTTTACTCAACACTTTCTAGCTTCTGGTTGTTTGTGGTGTATGACGCACCGCTTATTACTGGATGATGCAAAAACACATAAATCTTGCAGCACACACCTCTCACAACCTTCTTATAGCAGGGATTCGGAAAACATTTACAAACCCCTTTAACTTTCAAATAAATTCACCATTCTTTAATGACTATGTACAATAATTCTTTTTGTCTATTCATTGCACGTATGAAGCTTTAATTCCTCATATGTCTTCAAAGCAAACCCACAGCGGAATCTGCCGAGTGATGAGCTTCGTAATGTTACCAAGAGAATATTCTGCAATAAATGCAAATCGCCTTACTCAGATGAGTATTTTATGGGTTATAATCCGTTTATTTGGGCTTCAATATGAAGATGCCAATCATCCGTCTCCCTGCACAGTGAACCAAATCCACATGGGACAGTTTATAAAAAGCACAGGGAGATATGCCTATGCTCCATCTTCCAGGAGTGAAAGCAAATGTGAAGAAAATCTAACATTGCAGCACAAACAATATCTTGAAACCATACACATTAGAAAATATTAACTTGATTGGGGGTGTTTATATGACTTTGGATTGGCTGCTGAGTCAACACACACTCACACACACACACACACACACACACACACACACACTCACACACACACACACACACACACAGAAAAATGCAAATTAGTAACACAATGCAGACTTTTACAAAAATCAAATGAACAATCTGTAGCTATAATTGATATTAAATACATACATTAAAAATGTGTAGGTTAGTTTAGATTCATTATAGATTTTGACTAAAGCAATAATAAAGCAATAATAAGTTATTTTCCACAGAACAAATAACAATACAATTAAATCTTCCTTAATTAAACCTCTCTGTTTTTTGGCATAGTGGTTATTTTTGTGCTTATTGATAGCAGACTTGGTAAGAGATTGATGAGTTTGTTTGTATTACCTGTTTGAGAACTGGGCTTTTTAGTTTACCTTCCAGGAACATAAGGGGACGTGTACACAATAGCCGTACAAGTGGAAGGTGTGTGTTAAACGGAAGTTTGCAGGTCTGGCTTTGTAGTATTAATTACATTCCTGTGATTGATTGTGGGAATTTATGCTAATTTGGTTCCTTATACATTCTGTAAATAAACATCTGATTAATATCAATCAGGAATCTGTGAGCAGATTCAGTTCTCTTCACAAAGAACGACTGTGAAAGAACTGTGTTTGCAATGTGTGTGAGCACAGAGTATTTTTGTGATTGATTCAGTTTTTTGTTTTTTTTTTTAAACAAAAGATTAAACAGTCCAAACAATGTTTTACCGCTTTCTTTGCTCTTACTTCCAAGGGTGCCGATATTAGTGGAAGGTGCTATAAAATAAGCTAACATCATGTATGTTTGAGAGAAGGTTACAAATCTGAGTTCACTCTTTATTCTTTTTTTTTTATATATATATATATATATATATATATATATATATATATATATATATATATATTAATTATAAATAAAATAAACTTTCTTTCGGCTTCTCCCGTTAGGGTCGCCACAGCGGACCATCCGCATGTTTGATTTGGCACATGTTTTTACGCAGGAACATAACCTTCCCCATTTATCCGGGCTTGGGACCGACACTAAGGCTTGTGCAACCTTAATTGCTGGGGTTGGTTCCCTGACCGGTGAGAGCGCCGCATCCTAACCACTAGACCACCAGGGAACCCATATATACGCACGCACGCACGCACGCACGCAGGCACGCAGGCACGCACATCTATCTATCTATCTATCTATCTATCTATCTATCTATCTATCTATCTATCTATCTATCTATCTATCTATCTATCTATCTATCTATCTATCTATCTATCTATCTATCTATCTATCTATCTATATAATGAGTTTTGTTGCTCATACTAGTCGTGTTTATGAGCCATGATAAAATTCTAACAGAGCTTTTTCCAGACTTAGACTTTATTATTCTCATCACTAAAGTATTATAAATGGTGCGAAAATAAACTACGAGATCTACACTACTATGTAACTTCTAGTTAAAACATGTATGTCTGTTTAAAAGACAGACCTTTGACCCACTTATTTCTGTTTAATAATGATGGGTGTGCATAAGCACTACTGCAGTGTTAAAGGCACAATGGATTCATTTTATGTTTCTTTGTACTCTCTGGTGTCTTCAGTTCTTTATTGATGTCTGTCTTTATGCATTTCTTTTACTAACAGACATATATATATATATACCTGACATACTGACTGGCAAATAACTTCCTTTCTTTCGTTTTTATTTTTGCTCTACTTATCATCTTATTCACATTAATCCTCTAGAGAATTCTCCACAAGGGGGAGATATTGCCACTTGAGTAGCTTCTGTGTCTGTCAGTGCTGAAAGTGTCATGAACCCTGCCTGTGTTACACATGGACAGACTAATTTGCATATGGTCTCGCCTATACATTCGCATATGGGCTACAAGCAAAGTGTGTTTGTGTTTTGTGTATATACACCAATTGGACATGGACAAACTTTCATGCAAAAGAAATCTAAATAGATATGTATAGAGTTTAGAACTCATATATAATAAATTGTTTATGTCCAAACTGGCACCATGTCTTAGATTTTATAGATCATAACTCCAGAATGCTTTGATTAAATGGCACCTTCTGTCCCTATTTTGCTCTGGTTCTCTCATACACTCACTATACGGCACCTCAGCATCATATGGCCCGGAATCAGACTCCAGCCCACTTGTGATGTGAAAAGGAAACCTCAGTTTGCACCAGTGAATTTTTCAGCCTCAACGTCCAGAAGTGAACGAGTGTGACAAGTGAGAAGTGTGTGCATGACTGAGTCGCTATCCTGCTTTCCTGATCGGATTATCCGGGTTGATATATTTTTCTCCTGTTCTCTTTTTCCTGACTGTCAATCCCTGTGCTTTATTGCGATCTGTATGTTGGGTTTGGAATGTGATCCATGTCTGACAGAGGCTGGCAGTAACGGCACTTTTCTGAATGAATGACATTTGAAGGGATTACACTGAAGGGGAACAGTTTGTAATATTAATGTTAGTTCTTCTGTGCCATGGGTTTTAGGATCCATTTAATTCCTTATGTTTTTAATTCTCCCACAGCTCCATTTGCGTGTGTGTAAAACCGTTGTCTTCTAATTGCAGTAATTTTTCATGGATAATTAAATGTAAATGTATTCATGAGCCCTCTCCTGTCTGGAATGTAAGTGGAGATGACTGTACATTATCATGTGCCTCTGTCTTCGATGGCCTGCTGTGCAGAACAGATGAACTCGGATCGTGGAAATGGAACACATTAAAAAAAGAATCCCTGTTGCTCCTTCGGTTTGTTGTTGAACATTTAGCAGTGGACTTCTTTTCAGCAAGCATCAACAATTCTATATAATTAATATGCTGCTTTGTGGCACATATTACACAATATGCCATTTTCCCCCCCTCAAGTGGTAAAGGAGATGATCGCGATTTACCTTTCACCTCATGAACATCAGCAGTAGTAGGGTGATATAAAGGTGGATCACCTATAGGCTTAGAGTTGTCTACACAATCCAGGAATGATGTAAATATAAATAAAAAAGCCTAAAGGTGATTACTGCATAAGAAAGAGATTTTCTGCATGTCAGTGCAAAATTAACATTAAAACTGCTTGAAATTGCTTGTTATTCATTAAGTGTGTGTGTGTGTGTGTGTGTGTGTGTGTGTGTGTGTGTCGCAGGTGAGGCGGTGGCAGTTGGCGATGCTCTCTGTGAAATTGAGACAGACAAGGCTGTGGTTACCATGGAATCCAGTGACGATGGAGTACTAGCTAAGATCTTGGTGAGTGTGTGTGTGTGTGTGTGTGTGTGTATGTGTGTGTGTGTGTGTGTGTGTGTGTGTGGATGGCAGAAATGAAAAGGGTATTAAGTGAAAATGAACCTGATTTCACTATATTAACTTCACTCTCCCGAGTCCTCTCGCCATAAACTTTCTGCATAATCTCATTTAGAGGCTGTGTATGGTGGAAGAGGAGGCAATGTTTACACAATCAGAGCTCCTCATTAAGCCTGCTATGGTCTGGAGGAACAGAACCAGGTCCAAATAAGCCTCTGGCTCCTTCTCTTGATTTTGCCTGTATTTAGTGCAATAGGAGGTCAGCCTCATTCCCACGTTACATTTGCTGTGTCGAGGAGAGACGTGGGATTTCATGGATTTGTCTATTTGCTGTGAATGCCTCTCTTTTGCCTCTTTTCTAGTAAAAAAGCCTTCAATCAGTAGATAAAAGAACTGTCAGTCAGACTCATTTCCATAATCCAGTGATCTCTCTATATCTTAAGCAGCTTCCCACGGTTAAAGCATCTTAGTGTCCATGTTTACATGCAGCCGTTTCTGTCAGTCTTAATAAATTCACATGAACGTTGCATGTAATCCGAGCCAAATTAGTGCACATGAGGATATGCTGTTATAACAACACCAGCACGTGATTTTCCTTCAGCCTACACAAACTTGCAAAATGACTAGTTTAAATTAGAATTCACCCCAGACTCCGCGTGCAAGCATGTACCAACCATCCCTTTCCAATTATAATAGAGGATTTAGTTCATGATCAAACGCTAATCTTCAAACATTGTTTCACATCTGTGCCTAATCTGTGCTCCTTATAATACAGTACACTAATGATCAAATACTTCTGGTCAAGCATTCCTCTATTTCATGAGAACAGCCGGCATTAGAGCTGCTGTATTTACACTACAATGACCAGAGTTTGCTATAAAATAGTAGAACAGTGAGCAAACTACAGGCATATATTCATTATAATTAAGTAAATTAGTAAGGTAAATAAAGTAAGAAATTTGTACTTTTATTATTGTACAGTATATTCTAACACTAATAACATGATGAAAGAAGTATATGTTTCAGGACTTGCAAAAGGATAAAATGAATTCAATAGCATGCGTGGGTTAATGACCTTTGTGTTTCTTGGAGCTGTGGTTGAAATGGTTGCGTTTATATACAGTGAAGAAAATAAGTATTTGAACACCCTCCTATTTTGCAAGTTCTCCCACTTAGAAATCATGGAGGGGTCTGAAATTGTCATCGTAGGTGCATGTCCACTGTGAGAGACAAAATCTAAAAGAAAAAATCCAGAAATCACAATGTATGATTTTTAAACTATTTATTTATATGATACAGCTGCAAATAAGTATTTAAACACCTGAGAAAGTCAATGTTAATATTTGGTACAGTAGCCTTTGTTTGCAATTACAGAGGTCAAACGTTTCCTGTAGTTTTTCACCAGGTTTGCACACACTGCAGGAGGGATTTTGGCCCACTCCACCACACAGATCTTCTCTAGATCAGTCAGGTTTCTGGCCTGTTGCTGAGTTTGAGCTCCCTCCAAAGATTCTCTATTGGGTTTAGGTCTGGAGACTGGCTAGGCCACGCCAGAACCTTGATATGCTTCTTACAGAGCCACTCCTTGGTTATCCTGGCTGTGTGCTTCGGGTCATTGTCATGTTGGAAGACCCAGCCTCGACCCATCTTCAATGCTCTAACTGAGGGAAGGAGGTTGTTCCCCAAAATCTCTCAATACATGGCCTCGGTCATCCTCTCCTTAATACAGTGCAGTCGCCCTGTCTCATGTGCAGAAAAACTCCCCCAAAGCATGATGCTACCACCCCCATGCTTCACAGTAGGGATGGTGGTCTTGGGATGGTACTTATCATGCTTCTTCCTCCAAACACGTTTAGTGGAATTATGACCCAAAAGTTCTATTTTGGTCTCATCTGACCACATGACTTTCTCCCATGACTCCTCTGGATCATCCAAATGGTCATTGGCAAACTTAAGACGTGCCTGGACATGTGCTGGTTTAAGCAGGGGAACCTTCCGTGCCATGCATGATTTCAAACCATGACGTCTTAGTGTATTACCAACAGTAACCTTGGAAACGGTGGTCCCAGCTCTTTTCAGGTCATTGACCAGCTCCTTCCGTGTTGTTCTGGGCTGATTTCTCACCTTCCCTAGGATCATTGAGACCCCACGAGGTGAGATCTTGCATGGAGCCCCAGTCCGAGGGAGATTGACAGTCATGTTTAGCTTCTTCCATTTTCTAATGATTGCTCCAACAGTGGACCTTTTTTCACCAAGCTGCTTGGCAATTTCCCCGTAGCCCTTTCCAGCCTTGTGGAGGTGTACAATTTTGTCTCTAGTGTCTTTCGACAGCTCTTTGGTCTTGGCCATGTTAGTAGTTGGATTCTTACTGATTGTATGGGGTGGACAGGTGTCTTTATGCAGCTAACGACCTCAAACAGGTGCATCTAATTTAGGATAATAAATGTAGTGGAGGTGAACATTTTAAAGGCAGACTAACAGGTCTTTGAGGGTCAGAATTCTAGCTGATAGACAGGTGTTCAAATACTTATTTGCAGCTGTATCATACAAATAAATAGTTTAAATATCATATATTGTGATTTCTGGATTTTTTTTTTAGATTATGTCTCTCACAGTGGACATGCACCTACGATGACAATTTCAGACCCCTCCATGATTTCTAAGTGGGAGAACTTGCAAAATAGCAGGGTGTTCAAATACTTATTTTCCTCACTGTATATATATATATATATATATATATATGTGTATATGTGTATATGTATGTGTGTGTATATAAAAAACCTGCATGACACGTCTAGAAACATGTCTGTATTGAATGGATCCTAGTACAGCTGACAGAAAAATACAGCAATCAGTGTAATTAACTAGAAAGAGAGTATGACAAGGAGAATAAATATATTCAATAAATATATTCAGGACTCTACAATAATCTTAGACAGTAAATGTGCCAGGGCTAGAAATTGAGTTTGACATGCATTAGTTATTAGTTCCACATTAGTCCAGAATTGTAATCATCTCACTCGTGTTAATCATGTCCACCTGAACTAATTGAACTCCCAGTGTATATACTAAACAGAAATTAATTATTTATTTAGTTTTATTCATTTATTTTTTTAACTCTTAATTTGACACATTTTCCGTCTTTACTATGTTATTTTTTTATATTGTGTGTGCATTAGAAGATTTCTGGGTGTTGGGTTGCATGTAGGCATACACTACAGGATCTGTACACTGATTCCTGTTGTGAAAGCAGTCAGAATTCGACATTTTTATGTAAAAGGATTCTTGTATATTTGAGACATGGTTATTTATTAAACCACTAAAAACTAGTTTATTAGAGGGACAGCACTTGTAGGACGTTTTGGAGACAAGGTGAGGGAGGTGAGATTGAGATGGTGTGGACATGTGCAGAGGAGGGACATGGGGTATATTGGTAGAAGAATGCTGAGGATGGAGCCACCAGGAAGGAGGAAAAGAGGAAGATCGAGGAGGAGGTTTGTGGATGTGGTGAGGGAAGACATGCAGGTAGTTGGGTTGAAAGAGGCAGATGTGGAGGGCTGGGGGGTATGGAGACGGATGATCCGCTGTGGCGACCCCTAATGGGAGAAGCCGAAAGAAGAAGTAGTAGTTTATTTATTAAACCTGGCCAGACTTTGGCTTGGAAAAGCAGTGAATTCAAATTGAACTAATCAGGTATAGCTGTAGGATTTTTTTTATCCAACTAATATGCCATTCAGAATAAACAACAAAAGGTATTAGATACTTCTTAGATCATTAAGCTGCATGTCAACACGGCTAATGAAGGATTTGTTATTTCCACATTTTCTCATGTTTCCTGTTGGAACCCAGCTGAGAGTGATAATGAGAAGTGGGGGAGGCATATTTGTCTGGTGGGATGGACTTGATCCTGATGTGTTTTATCTGCTTGATGGGCCTGATCTAAAGTGTAGAATATAAAGAAATCACTGCTTGATTATGCATTTTAATAAATAACACATTATCTCTTAATTTGAAACCCATTATCAATTTGTTACGGACTCGAATAAATCGAGCTGCTTGGAGTGAAATTACACTTGCAGTCTGTGGACGTGTCTAAATTCAGACTAATCTGTAATAGTCACATTAAAAGATCGCAATAAAAAACTGACCTTTATATATATACACACACACACACACACACCTCAGCTTCTTCTGCATGGGAGTTTCCATGGCAACAGGACATGGTAATGGGGGTTGGGGGCTTAAAGTAGGAGCAGAAGAAAAAAAACCCTGAATTAACTATCTCCATCTTGTAGAGCACCTGCACTATGAATACACATCTCCGTGTTAATTGCAGTGTGATGGTAAATAAAATAAACAAGCTTTAGTTTTACATACCGTTTTTTTTTTTTGTTTTGTTTTTTGTTTTTGTTTTTTTTTTGCATCCCTGTAAATCAATCTCTCTTTCTTTCTCTCTCTTTCCGTCTCTCTCTCTCTGTCTGATTAGATCAATCATACACCTGGATAAATGCAACTATGCTCAATGCTTATGTGCTTAGAAGTGGGATTTTGGGAAGCAGCTGTATGTTTCAAATTGCCTCAAATTTATCATTTAATTGAAAAAGCTGCAATATCGCCAGCATAAAGTGATTGACAGTATGGGAATGCATTAAGTAGAGAGTTGGGATCTTAGGAATGGGATGGATTGGTTAAAGACTTCGGAGATCAGCTGAATTTCACACGTACAGGTGTGATTTTCTGTGTGAAAGGATAATATCCTACGTTCACTACATTCTCTTCTTTCAAGGTTTTGTTTCAGGTCTGTGAGAGAAGAGACTGCACAGTGCTATTGATTTTTCAGTAATTGCTTCCAATGTGTGTCTGTGCAATGTGTCTAACATCAACATGGTGAGATTCTGGTGAGATTGCTTTAAATGTTGTTAAAAAAAAAAAAGCCGATGCTAGGATGACAAAGACAACTTGATGTTAAATCTGCCTTTTTTTTTTTACCTGTCAGTTCATGTCACAGTTGCTTATTGTTAATATTGAAATCTCTATCATGAAATCAGTACTTTACATTTCTATTTGACTGTTTTTAAATTCCTTTTTTTTTCTTTTGGTTTGGTTTTCCCCCCACCCAGTTCATTATTTTTGTTGTTGTTTTTTTGTTTTTGTTTTGTTTTTTAGCAAGACTGTTTGCACAAGTATGGGTGTATACTGTACATGCCACTATTGGCTGAAGCAATACACTGTTTGGGTCGCATTCTTGTATGTTGTTGCATTTTATTAGCTCAGTATGACTCTGGTCTCTTCCACTACACACAGTGTGGTGCTTCCTGTTTTCACTACAAGTGCCTTGTGCCCTCATGCCTCTGTCATCTGCAACTCTACTTAAATGGAACTTCACTTCATTCTATTGTAACCCCATTATAATCAATAGCAATGAATTTACCAGAGCAGGTAATTGCTCAATTTGCCATTAATTCTATTATATTATCAAACCGCTCAGGGTGCCTATTCTGACCCCTGTCCACTGCTGAAAGCACCTATGTTTGACATGCGAGCATCAGAACTGTCCCATGAAACGATAGGAGATGACGGCCAGGTCTTTTGAATGATTTTTTTTTTTTATATCATATGGAAGGTCGGTGCATCATAGATAACATTGTTGCAGAGTACACCTTTTTATAGTACTGGTGTTCTCCAATAGCAGTAGCTCCTTTCAACAGGATAATACGCCCTGCCACACTGCAAAAAAAAATGATCCCGCAATGGTTTGAGGAAAGGTGAAGACGATATACCCTCCATACTTCCCAGATCAGTCTGATTAAACATCTGTGGAATTTGCTGAACAAACAAGCCTGATCCATGGAGGCTCCAACCTAAGGGGCTGTTGATTATGTGTTAGTGCCTGTTACCACATCACACCATCAGAGTGTTTTGGCGTCATTGCCTCGACAGGTTAAATGTGTGTTTGTTCTCTCTGGTTAAAGTAAAAAAATTTGCTCTGGAGAGGAGCATCTGCCAAATGCTCTTTCTGTAATCTGTCCTACAGCCGGATTTCAAGTCTTTATAGTGTTGTCTATAAAGTCAGGCCATAATGGAAAAGAAAATACACGGAAAACATAGAAAGAAAAATACTTGAGTTGTGGTGCGTTTGGCATCTTTAAGATGATGGATGACGTGTACAAATTCCCTGTCAAATGGCAGACTGTAAATTACTTCTATAGAACCACTCGCAGCAGCTTAGAAACATTGCAGAATAAAGTATTTCATAATCCCCCATGGTTTTTTTATTGTGATTTTAACAAAAATACCCCACAGTGTAGCTTTTAAGACCATGCAACAGATTATTCCCACTCAGGTTTATTGAGATTACTGATACATTATAGAGAAATTGTTATGATGATCACTGGGTCTGCCCCGCAGTAACAAAAAAGCTTATGAATCTCATAAAAACCAAATTGAAGAATAGGTATTTTCTTTATTACGGGCAGCCCTGAGGTGCATAACTTGTCTCACACATTATTTGTTTTTGAATTATTCACAAAAATCAGAGGCAGCGTTGCTGTAAATTTCCCAGAAGCCCACCTCACTGTTAGTCTGCCTAGTAACAAGCACTGGGGTGTTGGGTTCATGGCAGCCTTTGACACTTCTCTGACCTGATCAATGTGCCTGGTGTAGTTTTTATAAAGAAGCCAACCCACCTCCTCCTATAGTGTCATGCGTGTGGTCTCGGTGTGTAGAGGGTTATGAATACACACAGATCTGGTACTAGTGAAGCACCATTTCTCTCATTGCTTACATTGATACTGAAAACATACGCTGTTTCTGTTAGAGCTTAGCGCATGTCTCTCTTAACCTTTCAATCTACGTGGATAAGGTGAAACAAAAAGAGAAAAAGGCAGGTGCTAGTTTGCAGCTTTCAAGTTCATCCAAGCGATGGCAGTGTTGAGCTCTTCATTTCAGCCTGGGTCCAGTAAAGTCTGGTCATCTGTGACGTGAGGAAAAATGGTGGACTTTAGCACTGCCTGATCTAGTGAACACAGTTTTAATCATTATCTATAATCTGTGTAGAAATAATAAATCATTCCACGTTATTTTTTACACCTGAGAAACTGCTAAAACGCCAGAGAACAATCGCAATACCTATACCGTCAGGATCATACTTGGATTCTTCATAAGCAAATCGGGAAATGCCTCAATGTTTTACAGCTACCACAAATACCAAACGTTATCTAAGCTAAGATATTTTAAAATAAGGGGGTTAAAAATATGTGCACGAGTACTGAGCTCTGCGAGTGTCTGGGAGTTATTGTTAGAATAATGGCAGCTGAATTTCCCTAGTCACATGACAACTACTACTATGATGGCAAACACTGTCTTGCTGTTGAAATCAACCAGTTGTCCTGCTGGAGCTTATAGTCCCTTGGGTTGTCCTATGGAGGGAAGCTGGCCAAATATGAGAGTATGTTCTGCAACTGCCAGTAGGGCAGCTGGAAGGCAGAATTCTTGCCAAAAGAAGTTGGAAGCGTGGGCTTTGCCACTGGATTTCTGTCCAAAGCACATGATGTGGGTCTTGTGGATTTTGAGCAACAAAGAGCCAGCCATATTCTTACCAAAATGTCGGAGAAACACCTTAAGATAGTTGCAGCACAAGACAAAAAACCATGGAGTGAGTTAGCCATCTGAACACAATATGGGTCTGATGAAACTCAGCTGGCATACCTGGAATTCTCAGATGTTGCAGCTCTTTCAGAAACACTTTATGGCAAAAGCAAACAACTTAGTCCTCCGTTTTGCTGTTATAAAAACCTCCATTTCTCTTTCCACTAGATTTTGGAACACGGCTGTATCTGATTTACCTGTTCAGCCACAAGAGCTTTAGTGAGTTCAGGTCCTCATATCGGAGGGATTGTTCCAGTTTTTCCCAGATGTATGCAGGGGGGAGGGTGTCAGTGCTCTGTGAAGGACACTTGTGTTTTTGCACACCAACTTTGACAACCCTTGTCTTTTTGCACCTCGCGATGTGTATTTGGGCATTGTCCTGTGGAACATGTTTGGGCCTCTTGGTAGCAGTTTGGAAAAGGCTCATGTGTGTTATAGTCTGGTGTCCACATACTTTTGCCGATTATTTCTTGACACCCGAGTCTGGCTTTAGTACATTGTATTAAGCATAGCAGACTAAGCTTCTGAACCTTCTCAATAGAAGAACTATTGAAGTACCATATCAGCACTGTGTTAGTAACTTTAATTAAATCAATCGTTTTATTGAAATCAGTCACCAACGCAAACGGGTTTAACCGTGCAAATGTCTTGTCAAGTTCTGCAGCTGAGAAAGTCACTGTAAATGCTTCAGAGTAATTATTGTTTATTATTGATTATATGTTGTTGGTTTATATTTGTGTTTTTACCAACCCCACCGAAGTCTGTGGATTTTCTACCTCCTATGTGGCAGCGTGTTCTTTCTGTTTTCCTGACTAGCTTATTGTAAGTGCTTGCATAACTCTTAGTGCACATGGCTAGAAATGAACAAAAGAAAATCATTGCATAATGGGGCTTTTATTAGGCTTTTTCATTGTCGGTTTCTAAGCAAATACGCTGCACTTCCAACTAACAAAAGAATTCCTTCAAAATCAGAGACAGGAAGTCTGCAAAGCATTGTCTGAGTTCTCTTGACCCATCATCCACGTCTTCATGGCACGTGTATAATACGTTACATTTAACTGACATGTATTCATGCTCTGTAGTACAGCAGTGACAGTCTAAAAATGTCTTCATACATTCCACACTTAATTCTATTGCCCAGAACGTTTCAGCACAAGTCGATTTGAGTAAAAGACTTTTATTTCTAATTTCCCAAGTGTTTAGCATCTTCTGCTGCATCTAATATGAAATTGAATGTGATTTTAGTTGCTGGTTGTTTGGAGTAAAAAAGAAAATGCTATAAAGATTTATCTGTTCAGATATTGTTTTTTATGTATGTCCGTTTTATGCATATTTATGCTTAACCTATGCCTTAATATTAATTGTACAGTTAAGTAATCAGTTTCTACTTCCTAGATATGGATCATCTGATAATTTAGACTCACACAGTTACAAACCAAGAATTTGCCGATTTTGCTGTAAATAACCAATGTGTACAATTGATTTTTAGCCAACCTGCACCTTTAACTGTGTGATTCAATAATGAATTATGTCCATCTGTTCTTAGTTATGACTTGTTTTTACTTTGGTAGAACTGCGCCCTTTGGAGGAATGATGACTCAGTTGCCATGCAGCCTTTCTTCAATGAATCTCTTTTATACTTTCCTTTAAACCCACGTTCATACTTTCACTGGCTCAATCACAAGCTTTCGAATAAACAGCACAGGAAGCGCCCGTCTGACTGATCTATTGGTTTAGTCCTATCGTACATTAATGTTTGTCCCTATTTATATACAGGGAGTGTTTGGAAATCTAAGCAATGGATTGTCTGTGCAGAACAAAAGAATCAAGATCCCATTAACACCTGGTTTTTAATGCATCTTTTTTGTGTCTGGATTTTTTTTTTTTGTTTAATCATAACCATTTTTTTATAAGTTTAGAAGTAGTGAAATTTAAATGACTATCTTAAATAATCTCTTTATCTTGAGGGTAAGGAGGGTGTAGGTTGTTGTGATTTTTGTCATGTAAGAGAAGTTTGTTTGTATAAATATCCATTGGTTTTTAAATGAGTATTTTTTAAAGTTTCTGATCCGTCATTAACAGTGGAATTGCACTGACTAGCTAATGCTCTGCATAAGTTCTTTAATAACTTACGTTTTTTTATCATTAGTTTTAAGATGATCTCTCTCTTTCTCTTTCTCTCTCTCTCTCTCTCTCTCTCTCTCTCTCTCTCTCTCTCTCTCTCTCTCCCAGGTGGAGGACGGTAGTAAAAATGTGCGTCTAGGTACTCTCATTGCTTTGATGGTTGAAGAAGGGGAAGACTGGAAACAAGTGGAAATTCCTCCTCTCCTCTCCTCCCAACCTGCTTCAAGTCCTCCCCCACCATTAGCTGCACCTCCCTCCCCAGCACCTGTTACACCACCCTCCAGAGCTGCACCTGTTATTGGACCGTATGTAATGCCCAAGTCACACTACACAATTTCCGCAGTCCTTAATATAAACATGAGCTGTTTTATACTACAGGATTTGGACAGGAAAGCATTTCCATACATTATAGAATGCTGAGGCATAATTCTGAATATGTTTACATTTAAAGAAGCCATGGCTGGACCCTGATTAGATCAGAGAAGTTGAGATTGGATTTTGCACACCTCCTATTGCATTTACCACTGTGGTGATAATTTTTTCAAGACATAGTCTGAAGCAAATATCTTTCATTGAAGTCAAGAATATCAGGCTCATCATTTTTCCGATTAGCATGGCCTCAGCTTGAAGTCTGCCATATTGAAATGTAGACTTCCATATACACTGCCCATCCAAAGAAAATGTCACCACTCAGATTTAACTAAGCAATTAGCTAAGATATTAGATAATTACTGCATGAATGATTGTTTCAGTTGGCAACAAGTTATTTAACCCTAACTGATACAGTGAGTAGCTTCTCATTTCTTAAACAACATCCAGTGGTCGTGGAAAAGATGTTGATCTGTTTCAGAAGAGTCAAATTAATGGCATGCATCAAGCAATAAAAACATCTTAGGAGATCGCTGAAACTACTAGAATTGGATTAAGAACTGTTCAACACATTATTAAAAACTGGAAGGATAGTGGGGAACCATCATCTTCAAGGAAAAAATCTTGAATTATTGTGATCAGCGATCAGTTAAACATTTGGTAAAATCAAATAGTAATAAAACAACAGTAGAACTCATGGCGATGTTTAAAAGTGAAAGTAAGAGCATTTCCACATGTAAAATGTGGATTGATTGGGACTCAACAGCTGTGTAGCCTTAAGAAAACCACGTATCAGTGAGGCTAATCGGAGAACAAGGCTTCAATTTGCTAGGGAGCATAATGATTGGACTCTGGAGCAATGGAAGAAGGTCATGTGGTCTGATGAGTCCAGATTTACCCTGTTCCAGAGTAATCGGTGCATCAGGGTAAGAAAAGAGGCGGATGAGTACAAGCCTGTGGGGGCAGTACTATGATCCGCGGTTGCTGAAGTTGGTCAGGCGTGGGTGAGACATCATTTTCACACATGGAACGGCCACCATAGAGTCCAGACCTTAACCCCATTGAGAATCTTTGGGATGTGCTGGAGAAGACTTTGCACAGCGGTCCGACTCTCCCATCACAAATACAAGATCTTGGTGAAAAATTACTGCAACTCTGGATGGGAACAAATATTGGTTTTTTTTGGACGGGTGGTATATTAAGGGGTAGGGTGTTTGTAATCAAGCTACTGTTGCAGCGTAATAACCTGCAATGCTTTACAAAAAGCTTTCTAGCTGTTTGAGGGTTTTCTTTTTATATAGTTTTTCTTTTGCTCCTGCAGACTGGTTATTGCAGTTATACTGTATATGGAATTATATTGGGTTACACAATGGTGGTATTAGCTTACTACTTATTACTACCGATGACAAACATTATACTTAAGAGTTCGAGTGATATTTGCCTAGCATTACAGTGTTAGTTATGATATGTAGTTGATTTTGCTTTGTTGAGATTAAACGGGAAATATAGCCTAATCATTTTTTTATTTTTTTGTTTGTGTATTTGTTTAATTGTTGTGTTCAAACTGAAATTCCAAATCATCCATGAGCAATAGCGAAGTGAGCAAATTTGGCCGTGCTGTCCAGTTGGGAAGGATGGCATACTGTCTCTTCCTTGTCAATCACAGCGACATTAATTATTCGTGGCCATCTGTTAGCTCGTGTATGCGTAAAGGGCTAGATAGCACTTTCTTCAGAGTGATGTGAAGCAGTTTGAGAAGACAGTTGACTGCCATCATATGTCTCTGAAGAGGCGTGTGTTAGCCTTTACCTCTTCCCGGTTGAGGAGAACTGGATAGTGGCAGAGAACATGTGGAACAATCTTAGTAAATTTGATTGGACAAAAACCTATTTGTATCGGGTGGATTTTACGGTTATATAGACTATTTCAACGGCCATTCGTTCATGTGAGGAAGTGACATCTTTGTAGCGATGGGAAGATCTGGTCATTTTAGTGACTCGTCTCTTTAAATCTTGTTCATCAAAATGAACCAATCTTTTATTGAGTAATTTACTTCATTTCATTCCTTTTATCCTTTAAGTACCTTCATAGTGTAGTATGTCACGTGACAAAAAGGCGAACGATTCGGACCAGAGGACTTGTGGCTACTCGATCCGTACCGGAAACACTATTTGTACTGCACGTGCACAAAATGTGCCTACTTTTTGTCTGAAGTATGTCGAAAGAATTTCCGAAAGTTTGGGGTATTTATAATACTGTACTAATTAAAGCTACCTGATCTGTAAGGGAGTCACTGTTTCCTGTGTAATACAGTGCGTATTAGCATCTATGGGAGTCACGTGATAAAATAACTACTCAAATGTGTTTCCTGTACATAACCTACAGAGAATTTGTGACGCATTGCTCAAGCACGTCCAGTAGAAAACAAACGAATGACTCGACTACTCATTCTGAGTCACAGAAATGAACGAATCATTCACAAACGACTCATCACTACATCTTTGGGCCTTGGAAGTTTCCTGTTAGCAGGATTATACACTATATTGAGAGTTTATTTATACTTGCGATTTGAAATGTCAAAATTAAAACCTGGACCATGCTGTTCATGCTCTCTCAGACCAGGAAATAACTTGCTGTTGGTAATTAAAATTGTGTTTAAATTTCCAAAAAATAAAACGCATGATGCTTGGGATTACAGCAGTGAAGACTGGATGCTGACTAGCGGCTAGAGGATGTCTACTGTTATCAAAAACCAACACATGATGAATTAGAATTTAACATGAAATATTATTATTTTTTTTTTTTTTTTTTTTTTTTAAAGTCACATTGTATTGTATTGCATGCACCTTCTTGTTTATTTGTGCGCACTCAAACCCAAAAAGAATGACAGCACATGGCTACACACCTTACCTAATCTAAACACAAACGTTTCAAAACGTATAAAATAATTATGTACGCAATACATAAATACACAACACAACAATTAATTTAGTAATGCGCACGTGTTATACGCTAGCTTCACTGTTCTTACCCGGGTTCCTTAAGCTGATCCGTTTATCGCCACTGCAGTTCAGACACCGGCAAGGAGCTCAGGAGATCACAACACTTGGTTTATTGAACATCAGGAGGTGAAACTCGTACATTTGCCACAGCGGAATAAACAGTGCATCCCATTTCTTTCTCAACACTCACAACTCCCGTTTTCCGTCATATCACTGTTCTCATGCTATTATACTCAGATCTTATTTAAAATTGTAGTGCATTATTTATAACCTTAAATTTCACTCTCTAATAGAATTTAGTTACCAATGAGATATTTTTATTTTTTTATTATTATTATTATTATTATACTTCGGCATAAAGACTTACATGCAAGTGCACTAATAACTTCCACGGTAACCATGGCAACGAAAAACCAGAAGATATTTTTGACAGCGTTTGACTTGTTTCAACCTTCACCAAACACAAGATAAACATCATCCACACCGCATGACTAAATTCAGACTACGATTAATCTTTACCAGTCCCCTCGTGTAGACGCACTCGCCCTCAACCAGATAATAATTCACGTCTGGAGACGATACTGCAGGTAAACGTTTAATGTTCGGAGTGAAAAGTTGTCGTCTGATGTCTTGGTAATTCTACGTCTTTTTTTTTTTTTTTTTTTTTTTTTTTTTTTTTTTTTTTTTTTTTTTAGCGTTTCTAAATATCTTAGCTGTTCTGTTTTACTTAAAAAGTGAAACTTAAAATTTCTAGTCAGTTTGTTTCAGCAGGTCCGTGCACTAAAAACCGTGTCACCGGAAATGCTTTAGGACCAGACACCATCACAGTATCATCGCAACGCGTTTGGTATTGTTTACATCCTTGAAATGGTCTATAAAAGCACCTCTTTGAGTTCCCTTTTTTGTTGTTGTTTTTTAAAGAGACAAAAAGCTTTGCCATTAAACCAAATTTTTGCTAGCTTCTCCTAAATACTGCCAACCATTAAGCTATTAACACTACTAATGTTACACTAAATTAAACAGAGATTTATAATGGCCTTTAGAGATGAAAATACCTCAGTATAATGTTTCTACTCAACCAGTCAATTGAATAATATTAAAAACTAATAAATTGTCTAAGTGTATAATTCAATAACCATTGCAGCGTCAGTGATTGCTCATACATTTATCATCATCATTAGGATCAATATGCTTTTCCCATCTCCTCTATCTGTTAATTGATTTTGTATGTTTGTTTATCTTCTCAGGTTGCGGTTGAGTCCTGCTGCAAGACATATTTTAGACACACATGGTTTGGATCCTCACTTAGCTACAGCCACTGGACCACGGGGGCTCATCACTAAAGAGTGAGTATAGAAAAGGACACATATTTGCACACAAAGAGAGGAGGGGTTTGTGTGTTAATCCTGGGGTCTGTATTAATCGTGGTGTTGTTGTGGGCTTTGTCTCCGAGGAGGTTGTTTGAGCTAGCAGAACGTCTGATATAAAAACAAAAAGAAAAAGGCAGACAGAGACGTGCGTCTTGGGATCCCTGCGCACGTTTCTAATGCACTCTCTCTGCCACTGGAGGCGAGAAAGAATGCCTGCTACATTGACCGGCATCCTCATTAGCAACATGGGTTACCATAGCAACCCCATCTCCCTGCTTCCTTACAAAAACAGTGGCCATGCTGTGTGTGGTTATGTTTTTGAGTACAAAAGAGAGGCTAGGCAACCTTACACACGCACTGTATTACGTGAAGTCTGTTTGGGGAAAGTAGTTAATGGTAAACAGAGGCTTGTAAAAAATAAAATAAAACACACAGGGGGACTAGATTTTAGTGCTAATATGACATTTTTATTATAGTTTTTTTTTGGGGGGGTGGTATAATCAAATTTTCTGAAATATTGTGCAATACTTTTGCTTACTGTAAAATCCATATTTTTTAATCCATATTAGTTTTGAATTGCTCAAGCCTTGTGTGTACAAAATGTCATGGCACAATCAGTAGAACAAAATGTGTAATTTTTCTATGCGATTGGGCAGAGAGGGGAAACGCAATGACTCAAGGTCATTTAAGACCATAGCCTTGTTCCCTGTCTTTTGAAGAGAGATCATATCTGCATATCCGTACATAGCGACACAACTGCAGACAATATTTTCCTGTCTTTATCTTCATGACCCTCTGTTTATCACTAAATATGTTCTCCCACATGTGTTGTGCAAGTTTATCGGATAATATTCTCGGGAGAGCAGCCTCCTTGTTGCTCTGAGTGTGCAAAATTGCATGGCAACATGGCACAGTGCATTTGGATGAGGTCACCCACGATTACGTAATCTTTTCAAAGAAAGGGGAGGGGGCATTGAGGGCATTCATTTTCGAAAAAGAAAAAAAAAAAAAAAACGAGTTACATGTGCAGTGTGTTTTGCTTGCATGCAAAATAGTCCCAATATCACATCATTTGAATTTATACCAGTTTGTGTAAAAGCTGATCGTACTGTACTCTTAGTTGGAACTTTTCAGTGGGACTAATTAAAGCACTTGTCCCTCCCCAGAAAACCTGCGGGATTTCCCACAAACTGTGAGGCATGGTTTAAAATAACAAGTCTCTCACAGAATTACAGTGTGTGTAGGCTATGGCACACCAATGACTATGCTTTGTTCTATGGAAATAATACAAACAGTGGCATTTAAATGTTAGGGGTGTTCAAAAAGACATTTTTACAGGGTTCACAAAAGATTGTTAAATTAGCCCTAAACAAATGATTAAGTAAGATATAGAGTTAATATTGTACCAAAATGAAACCCAGCCATTAGGGGGGCACAAGCCAGTGTACTCTTAGTGCCGGTCCCAAGCCCGGGTAAATGGGGAGGGTTGCGTTAGGAAGGGCATCCAGCGTAAAACATGTGCCAAATCAAATATGCGGATCACAAATGAGAATTTCATACCGGATCGGTCGAGGCCCGGGTTAACAACGACCGCCACAGGTATCGTTAGCCGACAGGGTACCGGTGGAAATTGGGCTACTGTTGGCCGAAGGAGGAGAAGGAGAGGAGGAAGACGTCTACAGAGACGGCAGGAAAAGGAGCAGTGTAGGAGAGTAGAGGTTCGGGTTGGTACTTTAAATGTTGGTACTATGACGGGTAAAGGGAGAGAGATAGCTGATATGATGGAGAGGAGAAAGGTAGATGTGTTGTGTGTTCAGGAGACCAAGTGGAAAGGGAGTAAGGCCAGGAACATTGGAGGTGGGTTTAAACTGTTTTACCATGGTGTGGATGGGAAGAGAAATGGTGTAGGGGTGATTCTGAAAGAAGCATACAGTAAGAGTGTAGTGGAGGTGAAGAGAGTTTCTGATAGGGTGATGATCGTGAAGGTGGAAGTTGAAGGGATGATGATAAATGTCATCAGTGCCTATGCTCCACAAGTTGGCTGTGAGATGGAGGAGAAAGAAAGATTCTGGAGTGAATTAGATGAAGTGGTAGATGGTGTACCTAGGAAAGAACGATTGGTGATTGGGGCAGACTTTAATGGGCATGTAGGTGAAGGGAACAGAGGTGATGAGGAGGTGATGGGTAGGTATGGTTTTAAGGAGAGAAATGTGGAAGGGCAGATGGTGGTAGATTTTGCTAAAAGGATGGAAATGGCAGTGGTGAACACGTATTTTAAGAAGAAGGAGGATCATAGGGTGACGTATAAGAGTGGAGGAAGGTGCACACAGGTGGATTATCTTCTGTGTAGGAGATGCAACCTGAAGGAGATTGGAGACTGTAAGGTGTTGGCGGGGGACAGTGTAGCTAGACAGCATCGGATGGTGGTCTGTAGGATGGTTTTGGAGGCGAAGAAGAAGAGGAGGAAAGTAAGGTTTGAAAGAAGAATAAGATGGTGGAAACTGAAGGAGGAAGAGTGTAGTGTGAGGTTCAGGGAAGAGGTCAGACAGGGGCTTGGTGGTGGTGAAGAGGTGCCGGATGATTGGGCAACTACTGCAGGAGTGATGAGGGAGGCAGCTAGAAAAGTACTTGGTGTGACATCTGGAAATAGAAAGCAAGACAAGGAGACGTGGTGGTGGAAAGAGGAAGTGCAGTAGAGCATTAGGGGAAAGAGGTTGGCAAAACAGAAGTGGGATCGACAGAGTGATGAGAAGAGTAGGCAGGAGTACAAGGAGATGCGGCAGCAGGTTAAAAGGGATGTGGCGAAAGCCAAGGAAAAGGCATATGAGGAGCTGTATAAGAGGTTGGACACTAAGGAAGGAGAAAAGGATTTATACCGATTGGTCAGGCAGAGGGACCGAGCTGGGAAGGATGTACTGCAAGTTAGAGCAATAAAGGATGGAGAGGGAAATGTGTTGACTAGTGAGGAGAGTGTGTTGAGAAGATGGAGGGAGTATTTTGAGCAGCTGATGAATGAGGAAAATCAGAGAGAGAGAAGGTTGGAGGATGTGGAGTTGGTGAAGCAGGATGTAGATAGGATTAGTAAGGAGGAAGTGAGAGCAGCGATTAAGAGGATGAAGAATGGAAAGTCGGTTGGACCAGATGACATACCGGTAGAAGCGTTTAGATGTTTAGGAGAGATGGCAGTGGAGTTTTTAACCAGATTGTTTAACAGGATTCTGGAAGGGGAGAGGATGCCTGAGGAATGGAGAAGGAGTGTGCTGGTACCGATCTTTAAGCATAAGGGAGATGTGCAGACCTGCAGTAACTACAGGGGAATTAAGTTGATCAGTCACACCATGAAGTTATGGGAAAGAGTAGTGGAAGCCAGGCTGAGAGAAGAGGTGACCATCTGTGAGCAACAGTATGGTTTCATGCCGAGGAAGAGCACCACAGATGCCTTATTTGCTTTGAGGATGTTGATGGAGAAGTATAGAGAAGGACAGAAGGAGCTGCATTGTGTATTTGTGGATTTAGAGAAAGCGTACGACAGGGTGCCGAGAGAGGAGTTGTGGTATTGTATGAGGAAGTCAGGTGTGTCAGAGAAGTATGTGAGGGTGGTGCAGGACATGTATGAGGACAGTGTGACGGCAGTAAAGTGTGCAGTAGGTACGACAGACTGGTTCAGGGTGAAGGTTGGACTGCATCAAGGATCGGCCCTGAGCCCTTTCCTGTTTGCAGTGGTGATGGACAGGTTGACGGACGAGGTCAGACAGGAGTCTCCCTGGACTATGATGTTTGCAGATGATATTGTGATTTGTGGTGAGAGTAGAGAGCAGGTTGAGAAGAGCCTGGAGAGGT
The DNA here is from genome assembly GCF_946808225.1 of Silurus aristotelis. Taxonomy (NCBI): domain Eukaryota; kingdom Metazoa; phylum Chordata; class Actinopteri; order Siluriformes; family Siluridae; genus Silurus; species Silurus aristotelis. Next base: position 15,974,102 of record NC_139580.1, read on the forward strand.
GGAGATATGCGCTGGAGAGAAGGGGAATGAAAGTCAGTAGGAGTAAGACAGAGTACATGTGTGTGAATGAGAGGGAGGGCAGTGGAGTGATGCGGTTGCAGGGAGAAGAGGTGGAGAAGGTGGAGGAGTTCAGGTACCTGGGGTCAACAGTGCAAAGTAATGGAGAGTGTGTTAGGGAAGTAAAGAAAAGAGTGCAGGCAGGGTGGAGTGGGTGGAGAAGAGTGACAGGAGTGATTTGTGATAGAAGAGTATCTGCAAGAATGAAAGGGAAAGTTTATAGGACTGTGGTGAGACCTGCGATGTTGTATGGATTAGAGACAGTGGCATTGAGTAAAAAACAGGAGGTGGAGCTGGAGGTAGCAGAGCTGAAGATGTTGAGGTTTTCGTTGGGAGTGACGAGGATGGACAAGATTAGAAATGAGTTTATTAGAGGGACAGCACATGTAGGATGTTTTGGTGACAAGGTGAGGGAGGCGAGATTGAGATGGTTTGGACATGTGCAGAGGAGGGACATGAATTATATTGGTAGAAAAATGCTGAAGATGGAGCCACCAGGTAGGAGGAAAAGAAGAAGGCCAAGGAGGAGGTTCATGGATGTGGTGAGGGAAGACATGCAGGTAGTTGGTGTAAAAGAGGCAGATATAGAGGACAGGGTGGTATGGAGACGGATGATCCGCTGTGGCGACCCCTAATGGGAGCAGCCGAAAGAAGAAGAAGAAGAAGAAGAAGATTGTACCAAAATGACCTTTGATGTTGCATTGGAAAAAGTAAAAATACAAATAAATAACTATGATCCTAGAAGCAAATCCTAGTAGAACTTAAGTTTACATGGCAGATTCTTCCTTGCAACAGTGGCAGCTTCAGCCTTTTAAGAAATATTTATATATCAATAAAGTCCTTCTTTTCAATCCAGCAATCAGTGTAGATGAAAGATTAACACACAAAGAGAACAAGTGAAAAATTCAACATGACTAGTGTATTTAAGAAAAGAATAACAACCAAAAGAAGAGCATGATAAACTCTATACAGATAGTCACTCAAGCTCTGTGGTCCTGTAACCACATGATTGAGTTTCTCAGTGGGCTTGTTTGGGTGTAGCATCAGAGCTTACTCATATAACTCCAGGTCACTTATTATTCCAGGTTGTGATCATGCTTGAGCATGTCTGTGTCGGTTTGCTTGTGTCCTGACATAGCCATTAGGTGTGGTACATAGAAAACTCACATTGGATGTTCATCCATTTCCCCTTTTTGTTTGGTCATTAAGACTTGTTTTTTTTGTTGTTGTTAGTTTTTTTGCTTTAACTCTCAACTCTCACTAAAAGATTTTTGCCTCTATGGATTATATCTACGACTTTCTGTAAAAAAAAAAAAAAAGGCTGCTTACTGGGTGTCCATGTTGCTGTGTTTATGCTTTTGAGATTGTGTACTCTCTGATTGCTTTCTCTGTCACCTGGGGGATTCCCACCATCTCCAAACAATGATGGACAATTATATCAACAGCAAGCAAGCAAGGAGAGGAAATGGAGGAAACAAGAGAGTGTGTGTTTGTGAATCGAGACCGTGAGGCCACCTGGCTGACACTGAAAGGCTTAATGTGTATAGAGAGCAAAGTTCGCAGTGCACTTGGCTATAACAAGAGAGCTAAAAGGGAGCTGCACACCTGATTCCTGTCCATCATGACCTTCGAAAACCATGTGCTCACTGATCCATTTGCCACTTTACTCCCATTGCCTTCTAGCTCGATTTCTACCTCTTACACCTTTCCTTTTGAAATACCTTTCATGTTATTCTGCCAGTAAGTGCAGGATTATTCCAAGTCAGTATTGCCTTTTCTTTTCTTTTCTTTTTTTTTTTTTTTTTTTTTTTTTAGGAGAGATGTGCTTATTCTCTCAGCTCTGAAAATCCCATTAATAGCATGCTGTATTTCAGAATTAATATCTTCTAGAAATCTTCCCTTAAGTGAAATAGGCCAGTTTAATTAAACTTCTTAGGATTGCAAAACAATGTTGGCCTGGGGATCTGTACAGCTTGCATTTTAAGTGTTGATAAATGTCATAAGTGCTCTTATTGTAGAAGACTCTCTGGTAAATAGGATTGCAATTCTACGTTTTCTGGTAGAATATAATACCATACGGTCTGATGGGTTTATGCATAATATAAAATTAAATCATATTAAATCTTTTCATTTTGGGGGAATGTGGGCAAATAAAGTCTGATGTTGGTCAATATATAAGAATGGTCATAATGATAAAACCGTTTAGAAATTAGAATAAGTAGCAATTGTGCTAGGCTAATAAAAGCCTAGCGTAATTGTTAGGCATTTACCGTAATCTCTGGACTATTAAGCGCACCCAAATATAAGCCGCACCAACTGGATTTTTCAAAGATTTTTGTTTTGAACATAAATAAGCCGCACCTGTCTATAAGCCGTGTCTACACTAAAATTAATGAACTTTACACAGGCTTTAATGAAAGACAGTGTCTGTTACACGGCTTGTATCTAAACAGTAGCCTACCAAGAAAGTCATTGTTCACTGTCTTCCTCCTTCCTTTCACAACAATTTCTCTCGGGAGTTTTTCTTCTGGCATCGTCGTGCGTTTAAAAGTCACCATTGGTGAATCTTTTCTCCCGATGCCGTGCAGCTCAGAACACAGGTGAAGTGCGTTTTTTTCATGCCCGGTTGTTTTCAGTGTGACAAATAATTCGCATTTCCTGTTTACAGTCCGAGTGCGCGATTTAATATAAAGAATTTCATTGGTTCACCTGAACCCGTTCAGCAATTTCATTGGTCTAATGTTATGGGGCGCAGTTTTTTGTCTTGAAGTTTGTGAAACCGGGAAAAACACGGGAAAAATCCATAAATTAGGTGCTTTGTTGTTTAAGCCACAGGGTTCAAAGAGTGGGGGAAAAAAGTAGCGGCTTCTAGTCCGGAAAATACGGTACATAAGAGCGAAAATGAATGAATCTTTTATTTATATACCATTCAGACAAAAGAATGTTGGAACATGGCTTAAGATGTAAACATACTTTTTAATCATAATCGATAACCACATTGTTCACCATCATTAGTCGTTATTTGTCAGCATCTTTTAATCACACTTAGGAAGACGTCTGTTCCAAAGGTGTAAATGAACCATTAAGAACATTGTTTGCTTTTCCAAACCCTTCACATTATGTAAGACAATTTCTCACGTTGGGTGGCAATTTAGTGAAACCAGTTGGTGTGTGTGCAGTCATGTGTTTAACATGTTAGTTGATCATTTGCTTTTACTGCAGTCTCACATGGCTGTTTAATATGATGAGTCTGATTTGAAGCAGTCAGCTTTGAGAATGGGTGAAAGTGACAGCTGTCTTGTTGAACCGATCTCATGAAATAAAATCTGGTGCAAACATTCGAACTCGCAACGCATGCTTTTGAGACAGGCGGCTTTGAGGCAGCTTTAAATATTTTAAAGAATAGCTGGTCATACAATATTTTTTGGAGCAAAGTAACTTGGTTACAAAATGTGCAAAACAAGTTAGTTCCTGTAGTCACTTACATTGTAACAGCTATGAACGGTCATTCCGTCACCAGCTTCCTGTTCTGTTTTTACTTGTTTTTAATAAGACATAACACATTTGGTCATTTTAGCAAGAAATTGGAAATTTAAAAAAGCCCCCTGTAGGGAAAACTCTCCCAGATTGAAAAATGTACTGTGTTACTAAGCAAATAAACAAACATCGCATAAAAAGCTTTATATCAGTAATGCACTCATAACAACAGTTTTTAAAAATCGATTTGTTATTAAGCTTTGATTGTGTGGTGTGTACAGCATACATGTTCCTGTCTATGAGATATGTTGTCTTACAAATGATAGCAAGACTAAGCGCATTAATTACAACCCCAGTTCCAAAAATGTAGGGACACTGTGTACAATGTAAATAAAAACAGAATGCATGGATTTACAAATCTCATTAACCAATATCTTATGTCCCATCTTTTTTTAAACGTGTTGCAGCCATTATTTTTATCCGCAAAAAATAGTACATTTCCTCAATTTAAACATGTTTTCTATGTTCTACTGTGAATAAAATATGGGTTTTTATACAGTGTCCCAATATTTTTCAGAATTGGGGTTGTATAAACCTGTTGAATTTGAATTAATGCTGGAACTGCTTTCTGAGCTGCTGTTATAGAAAATTGGTTCTGTGGAGTATGAGTATTTTATTTCCTGTACTAAGGATGCTTGACAGAATATGGATATTGACACATTTTTAAGTTCTAGCTTGAGGCCAGTTGTTCTAATAGAAATTGTGTGTGTGTGTGTGTGTGTGTGTGTGTGTGTGTGTGTGTGTGTGTGTGTGTGTGTGTGTGTGTGTGTGTGTGTGTGTGTGTGTGTGTGTGTGTGTGTGTGTGTGTCTACTCAGACAGTATCTTTCTTAACTGAAATGTAAGACTTCTCAGACCTTAAAGGCTTATGTTTATTTCTGGGTAATAATAAAAACATTGGCACTCCATGCTGAGATTAAAGTCCAGTCCAAGGCTTTATTTAAGACCTGACTATAACTCATAATAAACTCTTTGTGTTGACCTTCCTGTGTGTTTTCACACATTTTTGTATGAATAGTTTGCTGATTTTCAGTGATCTCAGTGCGACGGAAGACTTTGGATAATGTCGATATCCCATATTGTTGATTTTAGTAATAACATTACTACATTGTTGATGTTTTTGTTGTTCAATTTTGTTGATTCAGTGCTTGCAGTAGGTTTTATAGGTAGGTGAAACTTTTTTTGCAGTTGTGATGGATACTTGTGTTTTATTGTTCTTCTTTCTTTTGTTCCTATTTAATACCTGTGCCTACAATGTATTAAAGGCATGTAAATAAATGTATCATTAGTGTTTACTAATAGTAGTGTCTACTTTGGCGGCTTTACTAATAAAGCTTTTTTTTTAATGATCCTTAGATCAAATTTTTCCCCCTGTAGATATAATCACTATAGAAAATAACCAATTTTCCATTTAAGTGATTATGCGTTCTATGAGTCTGTGATCTTTTGTGTTTATATAATTCAAACTCATGTTCCTCTTTGCTGCTTTCCAAAAGTTAGTTTTAGAAAGGTATATTGAATGGTAGATTATTATGTGTGTGAATGAGTATGTGTATGCAGTGTTGCAGTAGTTTTTATGGACTCTATTTTACCAAAATCATTGACAAAATCGTAGGTCTGTTTGTGCATTTTTAGTGTGTGGGATCATTGAACATGATTTTAAAAGAAAGGGAAAAAAAGTTTGTAAATTTTCCGAACTGCGAATTATTGGGGATTTACTGTGTGTGTGTGTGTGTGTGTGTGTGTGTGTGTGTGTGTGTGTGTGTGTGTGTGTGTGTGTGTGTGTGTGTGTGTGTGTGTGTGTGTGTATATATGTATGTATGTACTGTGTGTGTGTGTATGTATGTATGTATGTACTGTGTGTGTGTGTATGTATGTATGTATGTACAGTATGTGTATATGTATGTAGAGTGTGTGTATATGTATGAAAACGTTTACTCATGTGCCTTGGCTCCTGTGCGCAGAGATGCTCTGAACCTCCTGAAGAAAGGAGACGCCGGTCGGAGAGCAGCCCCATTGACTGCACCTCCTCCAACTACTACTCCCTCACCTCCTCCCCCCTCCCCTCGTGCTCCTCCACCAGTTCCAGTCTCAGGAAGACCTCTTCACCCAGCCATCTCAGTTCCTGGAAAACCTGGAGCTCCAGTAAGTGTCTTTTTTTTTTTAATGATCATCCTAATGTAAAGTATTTCTGTTTTGTCCATTCTAATTTTATTTATATTTTTATAAAAGTCTGTAATATTTATATATTTATACCTACATACACATACATGATTACATTTTTTATGTATTTCTATGAAATTTAGATTTTGAAAGCAATATATGAAATTAATTAATTATTTTCCAAAGAATCTCTTCAGAATAACTTTAAAGCCATTTTTTTTTTTTTTTTTTTTTTTTTTATTTCACTTCCTACGTTTGATCCATGCTGATTGTGTAATGATCACAGGGCATTGTAAAAATCTGCAGTGAAGATAATTTCACTGCATGAGTTGTCTTCAATAATGCTTGAATAATAACTCTTAAATGATACATGAAATGATTAAGCGAGGCAAACTCCAAACTACATTTTGCTCTGTATAACCTGTTTTGTGATATTTCTGTTCAGATAACACTCTCTCCAAGTACCTTGTTCTGGCTTGGTTTAAATAGCACTAGGGAGGAATTAAAAGTTTGTACAGTATCTCTTTTCGGCACATACTGCCAAGGAAATTTTTCCTAAACAAAAACTTCTAAAATCTCTGGCCCGAATGAATAAACCATTTATTTAAAATTGAGAAGGTTAAATTTGTTTTCCCTTTTTGCAAAAATGTGTCAATACTTATTTCTTTGGACAGGCCTCTACATGCAGGTGAACGAGAGGAGGTATATCATTATATTCTCTAAAATTTAAATTGGTGCTTTGTGCATTTAATAACAATATGAACAGTGGAAGGGAAATTTAATGTAATATTATAGTCAATATGCGGTTTTCAGTCTTTCTACCTATTGAACTTGTGTTATTACACCATACTTAATTTGATAACATTTTTCTAAAATAACGTAATCAATGCACTCTGCTCTTGTAAATGATGACTTTACCAGCTTTTTCATTCCGTTTCCCATAGAGCACTAATGCCAGCAAGTCAGTCACTAAGTTACTGTAGAACATTAGAGCATTTAAGTGATTGGCTTTAAGGACACTATTGATGAATCTTTGTGATTTGTAGGGCACCTTCACAGATATCCCAGCCTCAAATGTGCGAAGAGTGATTGCTCAGAGACTAACACAGTCTAAAACAACCATACCTCATGCGTATGCATCAGTGGACTGTGATATGAGTGCTGTGATGCAGCTTCGCAAAGACCTAGCCAAAGGTAGGCTCAGTCAAAGAGAAACGTTTGTTGACTTTACTAAACCCTGTTGCAGGGGAAATAGTGTAAACTAATAATTAAATACGATGACATTTTACTCACCATTTTAAGACCAGAAATCATGAGTACTGAAGTAAAAATCTACTCATTTGTATATCTCTATTAGTTCTTTTCGTACTCCAGGTCACCCTGTTTAATGTCCGTTTTCAGTTTTTAAACATTTCTAAAGTGTCAGGATTTCCAATGTGTCATAACTAACGTTTGTTTTTTTGGAAAGAGCTGATTTTCAGAGTGAAACTTAGTTACTTGTTTCACAACTGTAAATGTTCACTGGCCTGCTTGTTACTTTTACTTCAGCACTTACTATGATTTTTTTTTTATTTTTTTTTTAAATTAAGCATTTATTTTTCCGGTAGTCGCTTTGTCTTTGTCAGGGTTGTGTAGGGCCCAAAGCTAATCCCAGTAACATTGGGCACAAAGTGGGAGAATTCACCCAGGATGGATCAGCAGGGTTTTTGCAGGATGCTATTTATACCCATATGCTCTTTTACACCTGGGGTATTTTACAGTAGCAAGTCCACCCACTTGTATGTCCTTGAAAGGCAGAAAGAAATTAGAGAACATGCCTGAGTACAGCGAGAACATGCTTGCAAGCTTCATACCACCAGTAACCTAAGCTCAGGATCAGGCCACGGAGCTGTGAGGTAGAAATTCTCCAACAGATTTAGCTGGTTCTAGTAGCCTAATTTAAAGTCCTGCAACCCTGACTAAGCATTTACTAAGGACAGGTCTTCGTTTGTTTCTTGTGATTCGTCTTTTTTGCTCTTTAAGCTTCCTTTAAAGTAAAAAAAAAAAATATTTTGAACCAGAGTTCTGTCTGGCGTCTTGTAGAAACTCATTCTCAATGCACTCTAGTCTTTACATGGGCTCTGTGAACCTTTCTAGGATGCTTTGTGTTAATATGCAGTTAAATGCCTTGGGGAAATGTATATATCTTCAGAACATGTACAGATGTTTGTACCACCGCAATCTAGGTGATTATTTTTAAAGTGAACAGAGTTATGTAAAAATTTTCCAAAGTAAAAACCAAATAAACCAAGCATAAAGAGTTTTAATCTCCCAAGGTTATTATTTATTTCTCTCCCTCTCTCTCTCTCTCTTTATCTCTCTTTGTAGAGGAGATCAAGGTGTCTGTCAATGACTTCATTATCAAAGCTGCTGCTGTTGCACTCAAAGTAAGATGACATTTTTACTGCTTTATGACATTTGAAATCACTTTGCCATTTATAATGACAGGTTAAATGTCAATATAGATGCTGATGAATATAAAATGAAAGGTGCTGATTTGCTGCGAGGAGGGAGTAATGTAACATTTAAAACAAAACCTCTGGTTTACAGCTTCCCTGTCCTGAAACTGCTCTTGTAGATCCATTAGGCCTCTTCTATGGCATGATGACAAGCTTTAAAATAGAACTGATTTTAAGTAAGGTCTCTTTCCCTTTTTCTCCATCTGTTAGTCAGAGTAAAGAGGAAATTAGCCAGATGTATGTCACCATCAACAGACAGGCTTTTGAAAATGGGAAGAAAGAGGGGAAAGAAGGGGGAGGGAAAAAAAATCACTATTAAAATCTGATTGTCACCCCATTGTTTAGGAGCTTTCTCTCTTCCTGCCTCTGCCAGCGTACTCGCTGATATCTGTCATAACACCGAGCGTGCCGCTCAGAGCAGCAATATTTTCTTCTGCACAATTCTCGTAGCTTGTCATCTGCTTCCTCTGAGATGGCAGACACACAACTCCGGGATAGTGGAAGTGGAAAACGAGTCTGTAAGCCCTTAAGCACAACATACAATTCAGCTCAATGAGCTTTAGGAATACTGGCTTCAGAGGGCATAGCTCTATTTTTAAGGGCTACCTTAAATATTTAATCATGTATGTTGTTGTACGTTATTGGAATTGTATTATTTAATGATTTTGTGTATGTCTTCAGCAAATTAGTAACACAGAAGTGCTACATCAGTGGATAATATGATTGGAACCTCATTGCCTGACCTCTGTGCATCTACAGTACAGACCAAAAGTTTGGACACACCTTCTCATTCAAAGAGTTTTCTTTATTTTCATGACTATGAAAATTGTAGATTCACACTGAAGGCATCAAAACTATGAATTAACACATGTGGAATTATATATGAAATTATATACATAACAAAAAAGTGTGAAACAACTGAAAAATGTCATATTGTAGGTTCTTCAAAGTAGCCACCTTTTGCTTTGATTACTGCTTTGCACACTCTTGGCATTCTCTTGATGAGCTTCAAGAGGTAGTCACCTGAAATGGTCTTCCAACAGTCTTGAAGGAGTTCCCCGAGAGATGCTTGGCACTTGTTGGCCCTTTTGCCTTCACTCTGCGGTCCAGCTCACCCCTAAACCATCTCGATTGGGTTCAGGTCCGGTGACTGTGGAGGCCAGGTCATCTGGCGCAGCACCCCATCACTCTCCTTCTTGGTCAAATAGCCCTTGATGCCTTCAGTGTGACTCTACAATTTTCAAAGTCATGAAAATAAAGAAAACTCTTTGAATGAGAAGGTGTGTCCAAACTTTTGGTCTGTACTGTACATCTGGAGATGTTCTGAGGCTGACAAGTCATTGCTTGTTGATAGGACATTGTTAACATGATTAATACCAAATAATGAATTTGACCAGATATTATCCTGCAGGGTAAAAAAAAAAAAAAAAAAGGTTGTCACTATAGGCTTGTTTACAAAACAATTGTTCAAAGATTATTTGTACTAGCAAGAAATATTGACTACTTGACTATATTGACTAAATTCAGTCTAGTAGGATTCTAATTGAAACACACTGACCAGGCATAACATTATGACCTTATAACATTATGGCCAGTGAGTGATAACACTGATTATCTCTTCATCATGGCACCTGTTTGTGTTTTAGATATGTTATATTAACAATTTTGGTGTCAATGTTGGCATGTTAGAAGCAGGAAACATGGGCAAGCACTGGACAAGGGCCAAATTGTGATGGTTGGATGAGTGGGTCAGAACATCTCCAAAACTGCAGCTCTTGTTGGGTGTTCCCGGTCTTTAGTGCTCAGTATCTATCAAAAATGGCCCAAGGAAGGAACAGGGGTGAACCGGCGACAGGGTCATGGATGGCCGAGGCTCACTGATGCACGTGGGGAGCGAAGGCCGGCCCGTGTGGGAAGTGAATGCTATTTATGCTCAATGGGCCAGTACTCTTTTTGCAGCAAATGGGGACCAACACCATATTAGGCAGGTGGTCATAAAGTTATGCCTGTTCGAACAATCCCTTTCTTTTATCTTCTTATATATAAATAACCCAATCATTAGTAAAACTTATGATCCACAACACGTCATGCCTGATAGAATGAACAAGTGATTATGATGCTGTCCTCGCACTGCATGCGAATAACAAGCAACTTAAAAAAAAAAAAAAAAAAAAGAAAGAAAAATGAAAGACTTTCATTTTGAATTGTTGCAACATCAGTCGTTTAAAAAGCAGTCTGATGACATGCATTGCAACATGTGTGGAGATTCAGAGTGAAGCATGGCGATTAGTAGATTCTTCTGAATTTCCAAGTGAGGTTCATCCTACAGCAGATACACTGGTAATGATGATATGAAACACAATGGGGTGATATGATGCACTACTGCACTACAGTTATTGTCTAATAACATTGTGTTCTGAACAGACTTATTCCCAATTTGCCACAAATAGTTTTTTTTTCTGTTTTTTTCTACAATAAATACAAATAAAATGTTATGTTTAAATTTGAATAAATATCAGAACAAATTGGACCTGAAATTGATCCTATTGTCATATAGCAGCTATATATAGCAGTGATTCCCTTACTAGCTCCTCTATTCTTAAAATCGGGGTTTTAAAGTACAGCTTGGATGTTTCTGAGAAGCCAGAAAGTACTCTGTACTTCTGTTCTGAAGATTCATAGAAGGCACAAAAACCTGGCTGTTTAAACACCTGACACTTGAGGTGTTTCATAAATATAAATATTATAATAATCTTACTCTCATCAGCTTCACTGTGGATTCTCTGGCTTTCTTGGTTAATTTTCCTGGGGGGTTCTTTGGGTTAGTTGCCAAATGAAATGTATTGAACTAGCACATTAACATAATCCTGTGATTTGACCTAAACACATTGCAGTCTGTGCCATGCTGATATAGAGAATTGATCAATATCCTCTGTGTTCTCTCAGCTTCCTTCCCTGTGTTTTATGCCTAAACTTTGACCCCTCAAACAGGAATTGCCAGAAGTCAATGTGACCTGGTCAGAAGAGGGACCACAAGCGCTGGACTCCATTCATATTTCCATTGCTGTGGCGACCGAGCGTGGCCTCATCACCCCCATCATCAAAGATGTGGCAGACAAAGGCGTGCAGGAGATTGCTGCCAACGCCAAGGTAACGGTCACCATGGCAGCGGCACAGTTTCTAACGTTAATAAGAGACAGTAAAAGGCCGGGTCTGACTGCACACACTGGTGTTTAAAACACCTGAGAGACGATCGTCCGGCTGCTGGGGCAAACGACCTGCTGTGTTCCCGAAAAAATGGGATTCATTTAGCTATGATAAAGTCTGAGGTTCCTTGTCTTTTGTTGTTTTATGTGATGGTACGGATGGTATGGATTGTTTGGATTGTTCATCTTAGGCCTTAGAGGTTTGTAGTATCATAGTGGAAATCAGGTGCAATTTAGGATAACATTCACGCCATTTAGCTGACACCCTTATCTAGAGCGGCGTACAAAAGTGCTTTGTGTTAGTGGAGTTTAAATAAAAAATAAGCATTATTGCTTTAAGACAATTTGCTATTTTATATAGTCATGCAGAGGTCCCACAACAATAATATTTGACTCTGAAGTTTACATCTAGGTCCCACCATATCTCAGGGTACTCTATTCTGTTCCAGCACCTAGCTGGACGTCTGTGTCATTAGCAGTTTTCAGACGACTACTAAAAACCTCTTTAATCTCTTATAGAAGAACTTAAATTAGCACAAAAAAAAACAAAGTTTAAAGACTGATAATATTCATAGTCTGTGTAATTGTGAACCAGTATCAGGATAAGCACTGCTGGTTAGGTGCGAATTCAACCAACTCTGGGAACTACACAAAGCATGTGCACACAGTGCTCATCTCTCCTCCTGAGAAAACAGGGCAGCAGTGACCGCTAAGGACTAGCTATAAACTGATTTATCCTCAACTTACCAGTCTTTCTCCTGCTTCAGATGGCACACAAAATTTGATATGCCTCTGCCTGCATTTGTAATTTGATCTACTTGTTCTGCATATTGCAGCTCTTTCTTTCTTTCTTTCTAGTTAATACGGATGAACAGTAATTTTTTTTTTCCCCTGGGGGAATAAATACATTTTGTTGCTGTGTTTTTATTTATATATATATATATATATATATATATATATATATATATATATATATATATATATATATATATATATATATATATATATATATATATATATATATAAAAGAATATATCTTTCCCAGTGAAAAAGTTCTAATTTAAGGCATTAAAAACTTGAATCGCAGGCATGTGACTCAGTTTGTGGCCCCACATGACATTTTCCAATCTATACATCAGCAAACATTAAATGTTCTTGTATTTCCTTTGAGGAAATATAATGTTTTTAGATGCATTTAGGTTTGTTTCTTTTCACTTCGTTGTGGTCCTGATGCCTCATGAACCACTGTGGCAGTGTAAAATTACAGGCAGATTGATATTTGAATGTATTTGATTATATTTTTTACTTATTAACATGTCTGCCTTAGTTTTACAGGCATTTGACAGCACACGCTCATGTAATCAGTGGAATCCAATTGATTTGCAAGTCTTTTTTTTTTTTTGCAGGCTTGAATTTGCTGCCATGGTAACAAAAGGCCATGCGTTTGTTATGCTCCATACTGAGTGTACATCGGTTTGTTGGCTGACCTTTCAGACTTTTTATTTCGAAGCACTCCACTGAAGCACTGTGGTGTCTTCATGCTGATTATGAGTAATGCAGTTCTCTTAAATGCTAAACACTGCTCTATTTCTAAGTGACAAAGGATTCAAATCGCAGTGATGTTCTTTCCCCCTTTGCCTAAGCTGTGCTCTGGCTAACAGACATTTCATTTTTTTTTCTTATTTTAATGATGAAAAACAACTTCAAGTTGTGTGTGTTAAGAAATGAGAAGGCATAGCTATTGTGCAAGTGGAGACTGGGTTGAGCGTGAAGCACGTCTGAAGAAGCGGCAGGAGGTTGCGTTTAGCAAGTTATGATGTTAAAGCATATGTTTCATGTGTAATGTTGTTGGTAATGGACAGTGTTTATCACACTTCCCTTCACCTATTCCTCTTTTTTTTTGCCGTTGCCAGGTACTGGCTCAGAAAGCGAGAGCAGGAAAACTTCTACCAGAAGAATATCAGGGAGGATCCTTCAGGTAAACAGCTTTAAATAAAAATAATAAAATTAAAATGGCATAAAGCTTTTAATTGAATGCTTTTCCTTGTGTTCTGGGGTTTAAGATCGATGACAAAGGCATTTATTCACCACAAATCATGAACAGCATGTCATCCGTTCTCCTCTCTTTACTTCCTGTGTGAAACCTCCCTTATGAAAAGCCATTAAACACAACATTAATTTAATGAAGTCAGCACACTACCTTAGCTTAGAGGACCTCTAAAAAAAGCCTAACCCCTGCATATTTTATTCCTCCCCTCTTATGACTGTGGATACTGTGTGTAAAATCAACGAGGATAATAAATGATGGTCATCAATTTACTCATTTCCACCCAAAGCTCAGGCTTTTGAGACTTAATGGGGTCAATTAGAAATAAATGGGCTCTCTGTGGTAAAGATAGAACAGGAATCCCAGTAGTAAGACATCACTCATTGTCTTATTACTGCGCTGTTGCATTTTCAAGCTTTGTTCTTACTGTCCCACTGAGAAATGTTAACTAAGAAGTGTGGGGTGTTTTTTTCCCTCTCTCTCATTTTTGATCATTGACCCCAATGACTTAAATAAACTGTGTGTGCTCATCTGATGGGGAGTGTTGGCCTTTCAATAACACTTAAGTTGAGATTTCCTCCACCCATCAGAGGTCATAAAGGTTTAGCAGTTACTTCAAATTGTATATTTGCAGAAATACTGTCTTTGTGACAAATGTGTTGCTGGTGGGGGGGAAAATAGATGCAGTTTGTGTAAGTGTGAAAGGTTTTCCCAGGCCACCACACAGTCTCTGCATGTATTTTAACCAGAAATATATATAGCCCAATGGGAAAAATAGAAAAGAAACACAGATTTAATTCCAGCGTTAATATCCGAGCTGAAATATTCCAATATTACTATAAGTACTAAATAATTAGTGACTTCTTTTGTCTACTTTTTTCCTATTCCCCCATCACCAACACTGTTGTCTGCTGTATAGAGTGTGAAAGCACTCTAATCTGCTCTGTGGATTCGACTGTTTGGGAGCAGACATTTTGACAGTTGGTGTCTGTTTATATACTGAATTGATTAGGCTTGTGTCCATTGGAACAACTGTGGGAAAAAAAATAAGTTTAAACCTCTTAAGGAATGCTGAGTGCTTTTACTGTTGACTCCTAAACATGAATATTTATACTTTCTACATTTTGGTCAAAACCAGATTATCCAGATTTGTTTGGTTTCCAGAATTTCCTACATGCTTCATATTGCTTTTTCTCTTCCCCTCTAGTATCTCTAACCTGGGAATGTTTGGCATCAGCTGGTTCAGCGCAGTAATTAACCCTCCTCAGGCATGCATCCTGGCAGTGGGGGGTTCCAGGGCTGAGCTTAAACCAGCAGCAGACGGTCTCTGCACACAACACCTAATGACCGTCACTCTGTCCAGCGATGGGCGTCTAGTCGACGATGAGCTTGCCTTTCGCTTCCTTAAAAAATTTCGCAACAATTTGGAGAAGCCTCAGCGTATGGCTCTTGCTTAGACAAGCAGGCAGAAGAGCAGAGAGGTAGAGGAAGGACTGGAACCATGCGATTTGAATCCTTTGTCACTTAGTATGTATGTGTGTATATATATATATATATATATACACACACACACACACACACACACACACATATATATATATATATATATATATATATATATATATATATATATATATATATATATATGTATGTGTGTGTGTGTATATATATATATATAAAATTACAATTCTGCAGGTAAAGTGAACCATGTTACCCAAGTCCTGTCTTTTCATTATATATGTTATTAATGGCAAAACAAGATGTTTTGGTACATTTGAACTTATTCTTGTATTTAAAGATTTCACTAATGGGTCAATGTAAAAATGATGGCAATTTAATTTATTATTCTCATAAATTGGCTCTTCATTTTCTTTCAAACATGCATACTTTTTTACATTTCCTCTGAAACCTTAGCGGCAATACGGTGAAATCTCGAATCCCCAAGTTGCACATTTTTAAGCTCAGCTCTTCCCATATTCCTTCAGCCGCCCTTCTATAATACATGCAGTTAAAAAAAACATGGTTGCTGACTCTACATATCTTGTTGGGGGAACCTGCTTACCACATATTTCATGGTGCTGTATGACTGAGAGGAAAGGGATTCAGACATCCGCTGAGAATTAGCAACAACTAACACTTTAAATAAGAAAATAAATGTGAGCTTTGTGGTGTCATACCCCAAACAGTAACACAAAATAAAATCTACTGAAGCAAGATTGTTTTGTGTAATATTTTTGTTTGTAATGTAAACTATGGATACAGAAGTAGTAGATAATTGCTGTAAATATGGTGGCCATTAACATTAGGACATTTTGTTCTACTTTTCAATGCTGTATCATTGCATCACTTTTAAAGAGAGGTGTGTGTGTCTGTGTGTGTGTTTTCTGAGCTGAGGGGTGCACAGAATATGCATAGGGGTGTGAGGGAAAACTGAGGCAAAGGGGTGTGTGTTTGTGCATGCGAGTGTGTGTGCTACTCACTGCTGCCTGCTTCGGTGTACCCACTGTTCCCCATGCACCCCTTCACTGTCTCCTAGTAACCACAGAGATGGAAGGTAAGCAAAGCACAAATCCCAGTCTTGACAAAAGGACTGGTTTTATAACCACAGATTGACAATAGACAGCATTGATGGTGGTGTTATTGTTGGCATTCACCTTCTCATGCACAACATTCACCCATTTTCCCTTTAGAAAAGCAGACAAACCATTAAAAGAAACACACACACACACACGTGCATGCATGCAATTGAGCACATTTGTGACTACACTATTATTTATTATAATTAATTTTAAGTGTGTAATTACGGTGTATCTGTTAAAAAATAGCATGCCTGGTAAAATCTGTCTGCTAACCAGCTCTGTTGTTCTTCCTAATATTTTTTTTAATCAGTAATTGAGAAAGGAGCCCATTTATTTATTTATTTATTTATTTATTTATTTATTTATTTCACACACAATTATAGCTAGATCAAATGTGATTTTTAAATCCCTGCTCAAATTGTGTTACTGGATATGTATTAGCGAAGCAGGGTGAAATGTATCAACCAAATGCTCACTTTATTTTAGGTGTAATCACATGATTGTCAACATAGCTTTATCCGTTGCCCCATCTGGACAATGCCACAGGCACTTCTCTGTAAGTTGAAATATGCAGAAGAGGGCAGGTAGTGATTTTTTCACGGAATATTGAACTGCCCAGCCCATTGGATGGCTTGATGTGTTGAGTGGGTAGAAATTTGTTTGTGACTAAATTGGGTGGAATTAATAAAAAACTAGAGTCCTAGAAAAAAGCCTTGACTTTTTACTGTTCTGGCAATTTGTACCATAATTGGCTGTGCTGTCATTATTTGATCTACAGAACTGAATCCACTGGGTTCCACTTCAAGCAGTTTGTTTAAATATGACACATATGCCAGAAATTGCGACTTGTTCTGTATTTATTTATTTTTTGCCTCAAAGAGAGGGGAGGCTCTGCAATCTGATTATTACCTGCCTGTCGTCATGCTCAGCTTAGAGGTGTGTTTATGAACTATGTTCTTTGTTTCTGTTTCAAGACTAATTGGCATGTAGATGATGTAGCAGCATGGTAGTGGATGATGAGCTCTGGGTGTGACACTCAAATAGATTCAGATTTACAACAAGCAACTGTCAGCTCAGCAGATATTGCAGGATCCTCTATGGCAGCTGTGGTGAAATAGTGTATATGTGAATGTGCACTGATGTCAGACATACAACAGCAGTGTTAGACAATGGAAATCTTGTTTGTGATTTTTGTTGGTTTTTTTTGGTTGAAGTTGCTTATAGTTAAAATTACAAATTAGTAATAAAGGAGTGGTAGTGGAATTAGAGAGTAATGTTAAAGCGCTTGGTCAAATCAGAGAGGGTGGAGTCTTAATAAAGACCTTGCTGGCCTTCCTGTGGTGAACTCCCTAATCTGAGGCCATTTTACCTGCCCCTAGCTAGTTTGACATCCTTTGCTTTTGGTAGAAAAGCATAGTGGGTTATGGATATCTCATTAAATAAAACAGTTGGAGGTAAGGCTAGTGGAAAATCTAATTCGCCACTGAGTCTCTGTTATTCTCTTGTAAGTTTTTAGGATAAAAATCCCTCATGCGTTTTGTTGTGTGGACTTTACTCTTCTTGAATCTTAAATAACAAATGCAAAAAAGATATTTCAATCACAGTCTGCTTCCTGGAAGTATGGGAAAAGATCAGAAAGTCACACTATTTTGTAACTATATATCACAATGAGAGTGAAAGTTCTGGCAAGGCAATGTTTAAAGTTAAAATGGTTCACTGTTTCCAGCTTGGATCTGCACCAGTATCACGTGAGGAAAGCTAACAGATCGTGCTGAGAATAAAAAGAAAACAAACTTCCCCTGTCTGTGCAGGACCAGAGTCTCCTGTCTCGATGAGCTCACTTCCAGAAGGTTAGAAAAAGGAACTGAGGCTCAGGTTTCTTCGGAATGAGGCTCTAGAGAGATGTTCCAGCTTGTCCGCCACTTCAAAGAACATTTGCGCTAGCCCTTGCTAAAAGAGAATTCCCAGTGTTTAAAGCCTTTTCAGTCGATTCAAATGTGAGTCATTTATAATTAATCAGGAGTGAAATTTAGTGATGTAGCTTTAAAAAAAAAAAAGAAAGTCTGTTGTGTTCCTTATGTTATGCATATTGGGCATATTGCATGACCTTTTTCTGGGATGAGAAACAGGATCACAGGTACTGGGATATATTCATTTGACTAAATATGCTTTTCTTTTTAACATACTACAACTTGCCCAAAGTAGCCTCACCTGTTTAAATTAGAACTGAAATGGCATTATTTATCATTTAATGTTAGAAAACAAGGACATAATTAAGTTAAGGCAAGGTGTGGCACCTTCCACATCTTGGAACCTGGATATAGGGGGGTAAAAAATTATAAGTCTAAGGGTTTCATAGTATCAGAGCGGTATCAATGTTTGACATCCTGATGGGATAAAAATGCAATTTAGAAAACAAATGTAATAAGCACTCATACTGTATGACGTGTTCATTATAATAGTTCAAGTTCAAGTTTATTTCTATAGCACTTTTCACAATGGATATTGTCTCAAAGCAGCTTTACAGAACTTAAGAATTGAAGTGAATGATGTGTATATATTTCTGATGAGCAGCCTGGGGTGACTGGAAAGGAAAAACTTCCCTAGATGTTATGAGTAAGAAACCTCGAGAGGAACCAGACTTAAAAGGGGAACCCATCCTCATTTGGGTGATATCAAGAGTGTGATTATAAGGTTATGAGTAATGTCCTTTCCTACAGTCTTATACAGTCATTTAAGGTTGTGGAACCAGGAGCTACTAAGCAACTCTTAAAAAAGCTCAACATTTGCGATCATCACAGATCCAACACCAGCTTCTCCATGCCAGAGCCTTTAAACACTCAAAGAGGTCTAATGTCTAAACTCCACGAGGTGGAATCCAATTGGCGCTGGTACGTCTCTAGACGGTTCGGGATGTTTGTCGGTCGGCATTTACTTCTTTAAAGGTACACAATCTTCATGAGGTGGGACGTGACTGAAACTGGCGCAACCTCAGGATGCCTCGGCATGGGTAGAGAGAGAGAGAAGCAGTGGAGAGGAATTAGCGTAGCTGCTGTTCATAATATTAACAAGCGCAAGTTGATAATGTGCATGTGATCAGATGTACTGGAGCACAAGGTTGTGAGATATGTGTTGTGTGTAGGCCTTGCTAAAAAGATAAGGTTTTAATCTGCACGTAAACTTAGAGAGTGTCTCTGAGTCCAGAACACTGTCAGGAAGACTATTCCAAAGTTTTTTGGAGAATGCTCCTCCACTAAAGGTGGATATACAAGTTTATACTTGTTATCTTTAGAAGGAAGATAAAACACTTAGAGACTTAAGCTACACTTAGTACTGTTTTGCATTTTGCTCCTGAAATTATTTCTAATCCTACTATTAACTTTGAAGAGCACAGGCTCCCTTTTGAATCTTTGAATTTTTCTTTCTCATGTCATCTAAGGGAGTTTTTCATTGCTTTGGATTCATCATCAGGGATCTAGATTCGAATCTAGATTTTTCTAAAGAAACCTGTATACCGTTAAAAGCGCTGTATAAATAAAACTGTTTTTAAAGCTGCATGTATGCTCACTGAACATGTGATGTTAAATTAAATCGATTGCATATGTAGTTTTGTAACTGACAGAGGATATGACCCTCTCCTGACTTCAAAATGCCACGCCTAAGCTTGTACACAATTTGCTTGACAGGATTTCCTCTGAACTGCGGTCTGAATTTTTTTTTTGTACATTTAGGCAACCTACTTGTGACTTATGTCTTTCTCATGAAGCTGAACCTTGGTGGTGTTGCACTTTGTTAGACTGCTTATTCACTTGTGCATTTCCCCAGTACCCTAATTCTATATTGGAGTGTCCATTAGTAAATGTGCTGTGATTTTCCCATTAGTCAGGCATATGACATGCAGGAATCCAGCTGACTGTACAGACAGTGATGCCTGGGACTTTAATCCAAATAGATCTTGTCTTCCTTTCCAGTGACTCCATACACAAGCTGGGCTCTCTTTGTGTTTGTATAGCACAAAGCCCTGGTCTTTTAACCAGGAGCACCCATGGCTCTGTGATCCCAGATGTCCATCAGGCCACTCAGCTTTGTTAATCAGTCATGGAGTGTATAGGCGAGAGCCCTTGTGTGTGTTCTATGACTGGGTCTCAGTGGACAATACTGAATGACTATTTCTTAATTTTACACGCCTCCACTTGACTTTGGCACGAGGTACCTGTGAGTCAAATATTACCAGAAACAGTACATGGGCATGATTTAGAAATTAGAGTGAGATATTTTATATGTTTTATGGCAATACGTAGAAATCTCCCTTAGTTATCGATTTAATGAGTCTGTATCTTGAACTGTAAACAGCACATCCTGTTTTAAGTTCTCCATTTACTCCTAAATTATAATATTAGCCACAATGGTATTTCTGGTTTTCAGTAGATATTTTACAGAACAAGGGCTCTCTGAATCTTACGCATGTTTTCGTGGTGATGTTTCATACCACAGGAAACCCTCTGGTTTTTGCCACCAGTGAAGTCACATCACCGCTCAACCACACAAAAAAGTCTTGTTATACTTACATTTACTAGCGTTTTTAACTCCTTTCTCACACTTCACATTTTTCTCATTTTATGTTGCCTGAAAAATTTCTATTTTAGTTTCCAGCCTCTTGGGTGTCACTTAGAGTTAAACATCTATCAGAAGGTGCAGTGAGTAGGAGGATCTGATTTTCACATGGCCTCACCAGGGAGCTGCGTTTGCCGGTTTGAGCTTAAAAGGAAAAAGCACGTTGCTTTTCAGGAATGCAGAGGAAGTTCCTTTAGTCTGCGAGAACGTTACCACAGAACGAGCCAACCACCAGATGATATTAAGAGCTTGGTTGGCCTGAGTCATGCCAAAGACCGCACTGATGGAAAGTCCTACTGGATGACTTACCGATGAGTGAACAGTCTGAAGATGTCATTTTTGGATAAAACTGTTGGCAACATTGATAAAACTCCTGTGTACTATTATAACTCATTTAGAATTGTCTGTGTTTTCTTTTTCCATTATGTAACGGCTAGTTCTGACGCTACTGAGCAGTGTTATTACATCCTTGTTAGTCTTTTAATGAATTGACCATTTCTGTTGCTCTGTATCTGACGGTTCATCAGAGATGTGCATGATCTCTGCTTTTAGAATTGGAGCTTGGAAATTATATACAAATCAAAATACCATAGTCTTTATTAAAAAACTTTCCCAGAACTTTTAAACGTTTCCCAAATTTATTGTGTTGTTAAACTCTATGCTAATAATTCAAGATTCTCTTTAGACAAAAAAGAATGAAAGAAACAGATTGTGTGTCTCCTCAGTGCTAATGATTAAAATGGCTTTTCAACCTTGACTCTTTTTGACCTAGGTGCCAATGACCTTATTGCTTAAGACTCTCCTGAACATCCATAAATGTTAAACATCAATCCACATGTGCATTTTTCTCTTGAGATTCTACACGTTTACATGGCTTCAGCACTGAGCCATACAGTAAGTC
The DNA here is from genome assembly GCF_946808225.1 of Silurus aristotelis. NCBI lineage: Eukaryota > Metazoa > Chordata > Actinopteri > Siluriformes > Siluridae > Silurus > Silurus aristotelis. The sequence goes on from NC_139580.1 coordinate 15,995,702, forward strand.
AGTGTGCTTCTGTGTGACTTGTAAATTGTTACATCTGTGTTATGTGTATATACTAAATCTGTATACTATACTATTATATAGTAAATCTGTATAATAAAATATTCAGTGTGCTTTTCAGCGAGCCAGGATAAATGCACCCAAATACCCATTTCTTCCAAGATCATCTATTCCAACCAATATAAACCATATCTTAAACACTATCATAGCTTACTTTTTGCACAGAAAATTGTCATGCTAGAGCAGCTTCGGGTTTCATAATGCAAGTGAAGGGAAAATTGAATTGAATTGTATCCAAATACATCATATACATTTGTGTGCTTCTGTGCCAAATTTGGGGTAACAATTCAAAGCAGAACCACATGTCAGGTGTCCTAATACTTTTGTCCACATAGTGTACCAAGGAAAAGTGACTGTTGTTTTAAGCCTAATCAAGTTTAATTTTAAAACTTGACACATCATCTGTGACGTTACTCTAAAAGTAAACTGAATGCTGAACATCCTGTTTTTACATTTCTCACGATTTAAAAAAATGTTTTAGTTTCGATTATATTAAATATGACCAGTGCTTCAAATACTCTTTTAAGATTTATTTATTTTTTTTTATATTTTGTTCAGACCTAATTTGTTGAATACACCTGTTTGTTTATCTAACTCAGGTAAGTAACTTTAAATAAAGTCCAGGTAAATGAAGCATTACGAGCAAATCTCTGTATACTGCATCAATGCAGAAAAGTTTTTCCGTCTTTATTATGTATTCATGTGCAAACAGAACCCTTCAAACACCTTTAAACATTAACATTAAAACAGAAAACATTTATAATTCCTGTAAACCCATTGAACAATTTGGCAGTGTTGTTTGTTGTCATATTTTATTCTAAAGAGAGAATATTTCATTGAAATGTAAATGTTCATGGTGAATGTTAGAACTGCTGCTGTTAGAACCCTGTGTCAACAAGGTCATTGGATATAAATACAAATAGCCGTTGCTAAGGTGAAAAAACAGGAAGTGAGCAGAGGAGGTGTTAGAATCAGTTAAGGCAAGCAGTAGAGTTGTTTGCCACCCCATGATCATCTCCTTCCCACTTTCACCCCACATCATTCATGTTACTTTGACTCAACTCTGGTCAAATCCAAAAGGGCATCCATGCCTGTGAATTTCCAGCATACTTCTTTTTTTTCTGGTTCTTTAGTGCCATGTGCTGCTGTGTCATCACTAAACTAATTGGGTTACCTGAAACCCTGAATAAACCCTTCAAGACAACTCACATAAACCTACAGGGACATATATGAACGCTTATATTAATAAGCTTAAGATTGTAATTGATGTAATTGATGAGTCAACTGACATAATGATGTATTCATAATGTTTTGTTTTAATGCTTTCCAGGCAGAATTAATTTCTTATTATAGTGGCATGTATGTCACAGTCACAACATGTTCAATAGAAGCAGGTTAAGTTGGTAAAAATGAACAGCACTTCCAAGAAGATTCTTCTATCTCATGTACTTTGTAATAAAACTAACAGATAACCTTCTAAATAGGACTTAAAAAAAAATAAGAATGTGACCATGACAAGATTATTAATAACTCAGATTATTATGTATAAATCTCAGAGCCCTTGGGCTTGTATGGCTTATTTCCTCCTAGATGTCAGCCCTGTTGATTTCTCATTCCTAAATGGTCAGAAAGTTTTTATAAATGTTTTATACAGTGAGGAAAATAAGTATTTGAACACCCTGCTATTTTGCAAGTTCTCCCACTTAGAAATCATGGAGGGGTCTGAAATTGTCATCGTAGGTGCATGTCCACTGTCAGAGACATAATCTAAAAAAAAAAATCCAGAAATCACAATGTATGATTTTTTTAACTATTTATTTGTATGATACAGCTGCAAATAAGTATTTGAACACCTGCTCCCTCCAAAGATTCTCTATTCGGTTTAGGTCTGGAGACTGGCTAGGCCACGCCAGAACTTTGATATGCTTCTTACAGAGCCACTCCTTGGTTATCCTGGCTGTGTGCTTCGGGTCATTGTCATGTTGGAAGACCCAGCCTCGACCCATCTTCAATGCTCTAACTGAGGGAAGGAGGTTGTTCCCCAAAATCTCGCAATACATGGCCCCGGTCATCATCTCCTTAATACAGTGCAGTCGCCCTGTTCCATGTGCAGAAAAACTCCCCCAAAGCATGATGCTACCACCCCCATGCTTCACAGTAGGGATGGTGTTCTTGGGATGGTACTCATCATTCTTCTTCTTCCAAACACGTTTAGTGGAATTATGACCCAAAAGTTCAATTTTGGTCTCATCTGAACACATGACTTTCTCCCATGACTCCTCTGGATCATCCAAATGGTCATTGGCAAACTTAAGACGTGCCTGGACATGTGCTGGTTTAAGCAGGGAAACCTTCCGTGCCATGCATGATTTCAAACCATGACGTCTTAGTGTATTACCAACAGTAACCTTGGAAACGGTCTTTTCAGGTCATTGACCAGCTCCTCCCATGTAGTTCTGGGCTGATTTCTCACCTTCCTTAGGCTCATTGAGACCCCACGAGGTGAGATCTTGCATGGAGCCCCAGTCCGAGGGAGATTGACAGTCATGTTTAGCTTCTTCCATTTTCTAATGATTGCTCCAACAGTGGACCTTTTTTCACCAAGCTGCTTGGCAATTTCCCCGTAGCCCTTTCCAGCCTTGTGGAGGTGTACAATTTTGTCTCTAGTGTCTTTGGACAGCTCTTTGGTCTTGGCCATGTTAGTAGTTGGATTCTTACTGATTGTATGGGGTGGACAGGTGTCTTTATGCAGCTAACGACCTCAAACAGGTGCATCTAATTTAGGATAATAAATGTAGTGCAGGTGGACATTTTAAAGGCAGACTAACAGGTCTTTGAGGGTCAGAATTCTAGCTGATAGACAGGTGTTCAAATACTTATTTGCAGCTGTATCATACAAATAAATAGTTAAAAAATCATACATTGTGATTTCTGGATTTTTGTTTTTAGATTATGTCTCTCACAGTGGACATGCACCTACGATGACAATTTCAGACCCCTCCATGATTTCTAAGTGGAAGAACTTGCAAAATAGCAGGGTGTTCAAATACTTATTTTCCTCACTGTAACAGTTAATAATTAATGCAATCATTCTAATACATTGCTTGTTCCCTGGTGGTCTAGTGGTTAGGATGCGCTGCTCTCACCACGTTGTTATAAAAGAAAGGGGGAAGCATACTCCATACTAACGCCAATGGGTTTAGAATGAGATGTTATATACTCAGATGTCCAAGTATTTGGTCAAATACCATATAATTTATAATTTGTAGTCCTTTTTATGTAGTGGTAATTCTAAGTAAGTTTGATTTTAACAGATTGTATACCAAAACACACCAAAAAAACTCATAAAAAAACAGGTTTTTTATTTCATGCCAAGCAGAAGCCACACCTGGGACTCATGATTCATTTTAAGACTAAGGCATATCGATTGAACAAGTGGAATTAGGCGTGGCTCCCTCTTAGCTAGAATGGAAACTTACAGCCACGTGGGAACTTGGCTGATAAAATCAGACACGATGATGTCTAAGCCATTATAGAAAAAAGTGATAGTAAATCCTCATATCAGCAAAGATCTGTCATGACATCGGTATGACACCAGAACTGACAGCTGAGGCATACTCAAATGTCTTTGTACATGTTTATGTCTGTTGTCATGCAGCTGTGTAGCATTACTCTCACACTCCTTCTGCACATGGACTGACATTGCTGTGGAGACCATTGGTCAATAGAAAATCTCCAGCATTTCACAAGCTGGGAAGTTCTCAAATTTAATTAATCCCTGAATATGTTTGCGGTCTTCTGTGCTTGAGCTGTTTAGATTCACACCAGCTTTGTCAAAACAAATGCAGTCCAAGAGTCAGTAGAAATGCTTCGTAAGTGAACACAGGAAGTGAAGCGACCAGTCAGTAATATTCTTTTTGAGATGTCTCTTCTGTTGGTGTTAACAAGCATCACAATACATCAAGTGGATCTGTTGCAATCTTATAAACACAGCTTTCCTCGCAACATCATCTGAGCAGATTAATACTCGGTTTTAAATTAGGTGCAATGTAAAGAGATGTTCATTTTTGTTGATGTAATTTGTCTTTAGTGCACAGATTGTACTCACAGAGTCGGCAACGGTCAAAATTACACCACGTCTGTCACCTGTTCATGAAATGTCAGATAGGACGCTGGAGTTCAAAACATTTACAGTGTGTAAACATTACTCATACACAGGCATGGGTTATCAGGAGCTCTCATGGATGTTGGTATTATATTTTCTAAATGCATTACAACGATTCTGTTCAGAAGTTGAGTAATATCCCTTGGAATAATTAGGGTTTCTGAATCACCATGTTTCTGCCCATCTTGTGGGTTTAACTGTTTTGATTTCTCTGTTTTGTTCTTTCTTTGATGGGTTTTGGCTGTTGGAAACCTTAAAGCTTAAAAAAGTGATTGATTTGTCATAGAGTCAATGAGTCAACTTTATTTCCTAGGTATCTTGAGTTTGTTGACCTGGGGAATCAATTACAGCAGTGATTGCAATCTGTGATCAAGTAACACATACGGGGTTGATTGATTTACAAAAACCCAGTCTCCTTTTTTCTTCTATTCATTCATTTGACAGATACTGTTTGAATTTCCCAACAGGTCTGTTTTCCTCACTCATCACTTGAATACTTTTAAATCGAATTTTTAATTGAGACATCACTCATTGCAACTGTCACAACAATGGCAAAAAGTTTCCAAGAAAGACTGAGTTTGTCGTTCTGTGCAATATTGTTGTGCCTTCAAAATGTAAAAAAAAAAAAAAAAAAAGATAAGTACGCAAGCGAGTAATGCTGCTTATGCTCAAGTTTTACAACAATCTATTTAGTCTATTTTCTTAATGGATTTTCTTGAAGTTTTTAATGAATCCTTTCAGAATTGTAAAAAATTCATTTGCATTACTTATTTCAATTCTTATGTCTGTTGCATAATATATATATATATATATATATATTAATAGGTGACATTAGAAATGCTGTGTAATTATTGGTTAGAGAAGTATTTTTTGTGTGCAGGGTGATAGCTGGATTCTTTTTTTTTGCACTCTGCAGAGAGAGAGAGAGAGAGAGAGAGAGAGAGAGAGAGAGAAAAGGAGTGAGGGGGAGAGATGGGGAGAGATGTCTGGCTGAAAGAAAAGGTAGTGAATTGAGCGCCAGTTCAGAAGGAGGCAATTACAAAGGAGCAGATGTGTGCTGTGTGGATGTTGAGGACCTCGGCACACCGATGATAGAAAGAGAGGCAGGCAGTGAGAGAGGCTTTGACATGGAGCAACAGGAGACCATAACTGAAGCAATAAAAACCATACAAACCAAAGCTGAGGGTAGGAGAGGAAAGGAGGCAGGGAGGGAGCAGTAGAGGGAGGAAAAGAAGGGTGTGTTCATGTATGCACCACCCTCTTCCATCACAGGAGTGATAGTGAGACCTTCTTCCTCTCCCTCGCTCGCTCGCTCGCTCGCTCTCTCTCTCTCTCTCTCTCTCTCTCTCTCTCTCTCTCTCTCTCTCTCTCTCTCTCTCTCTCTCTCTCTCTCTCTCTCTCTCTCTCTCTTACTTGTGCACACACACACGCGCACTATTGAAAAGTTAGAGCAAAGTCTCTCATCTCTGACAGGCTAGCAGCCACCCACTGCACGCTCCCCTGAGGGCACTGGACCCCCTACTCCCTCCCTCTCTCTCTCAGTCACTCGCTCACACTTTCACTCACTCCCTCACTCATACTCTTATTCATTCAATCAGTCCAAATCCTCAGCAGCTTCACTTGTCAGATAGAAGGTACAGGAATACAGGAATCAGTTACAGTCTCACCTCAGCCAGCATGTGGATTCTACTGTTTGGACTCACCTCTGGATTGGTGGCCTCATCTTGGGCAAACTCTGTTCAAGGTGAGAGAAATGCACTTCTTTTGTTTATTGATGGCAATGTATTTTGTCTTAAATATTATTTTTTTTATTAAACAGATGTATTTTTTGTATTTTTGGTTTATTTTTGTTTTTGGAGAAAGTGAATATTACTGCAATGTGCTTTTTTCTGTTATGAAGTGATTTCATTTAATGTGCATGCAAATGTGTGCGGTTGTAAGTACTGATGCGCGGATGCCGGCGAAGCAGCATGCGTTTCGTGTGGCAGACAGAGCAGACAAAGGAGCCGGCTGCCGGCTCTCCAGACAGACAGAAAGAGAGAGATAGGGAGAGACATAGACAGATGGAGAGAGAGAGAGAGAATGTGAGCTCGATAGAGTAAACTGGGCAGAGGCATAGACAGACTTGGTGAAAAGGTGTCTCTGATTTAAATACAAAGATCCAAATAATTTCAATCTATATCAAATCTTTTTTTTTCTATGTTAATGTAGTACATTAAAAATAATGCCTGGATCAGTGCGATTTAGTTTTTATAAAAAATTTTTAAAGCTTATTATCAGAACTGAGCCAAACAAAGGAAAATGATGAAGTGTGCTGCTATTCTTCTGCTATTCTTTAACTCATTGTTTCTAGATCTAGTCTCTTCTTAGCATGAAGGTGGGTTTAAACATGTCGGAACATCCCAGCTTAGAAAGCTGGTAGTGAAGCTGTATATATGTCTTTGATTTGGGAAGTGGCTTTTGTATCTAGTCTACCTCTGTAGGTGTGTTTATGGTGAGAGAGAAATGGGGAGACTCTTTGGATGATTGCCATTGAGCCACTACTGTGGTGCTGTAAATTTCTGGCACTGCCTAGCAAGAGAAACAGGAGGTGGTTTAGATTGGTGTTTGTAGGTTTTCGGGCTTTGTACTGTGTAAAGGTGAAAATGGAAAAGAGTGAGTGCAAAAGAGATGTAGCTGGAAAGTAACAAGCCAGCAGACAGATCACAACCTCCACGGTGAGCTGAGAAAATGAGATTTGCTGTGAGATTCCCCAAGGGTAAAGCACCCCACTGCTGACTATTCATCACACCCAGAGGCAGCCAGAGTGGCATGAAGCTAATATGACATTAACAGAGCCAACAGAGCCCAATACGGTCTTACAAATTTGTAACAGTTTATTGTCATAAGTCTAAAGAATATGGTTAGTACATTTATTGTTTCACATGACTTTATCCATATGAAACACAAATTCATTAAACATAGACACTTCGTAGATATGTGTGTTTTATTAGACACTATGATGTGGTTGATGTTATCTGTTTAGTTTTTTATATGTAAAGGCCTAGTGGACAGCTTACAAAACTCAAGAGCCAAGCCACAAGCTTTCCCTGGTGCTCTTGGGGACATGCCTGGTTTTGTCTGGCTTAAGAGTTGTACTTGACCTTGACTTGTATCTTTGGGAATATTTTTGTGTTTAGCTTAGGCATTTCATTGAAACAAGCATTTTGATAGCTTGGAAATGTTTTTTTTTCTTTTTTCTTTTCTTTTCTTTTCTTTTCTTTTTTTCTTTTTTTCTTTTTTTATTAATTTAGATTCAGTTCTGTGACTTGAACTAACGATGATCTGGTTGCAAACATCAAAAAAAGTAAATCATTTGACCCATTTCTTTTTTTTTTTTTAGCTTTCTGATTGCATTTAGTGCTTGTCATTGTCTGTTAAAGTCAGAAACTTGGGCTTAAACTTCGGGTTAATTGACGTTTGCTGTTTTGAAAGTCAAAATCCAACCAAATGCAGCCCCTCCCTTTGGCGTGGCCTCCAAAGTTAGACTCGAGCACAAACTTTCATACATTGCATTGAACATCCATAAATTACAAATATTACATATATAAACATATATTTCATTGTCATATATTGTATGATATATGGAAAATATGACATATAAAATATTTCAAAGCATGTCAGACTCAAAAATCATTTACCCCACCTCTTAAAATAGTATCATTCAACATACATAAATGTCATTTGCTCTGTTTCCTTTGTTTTTGGTTTTTTTTTCCAAATCTATAACATTAAAGGGGATTTCTTTAGTTTTGTTATCTTTCCATCTTCCTCCCACATACGATGCAACATGTCAGCATTGTCATTTTGGGGTTTGCAAAAAAAAAAAAAAAAAGATATTTTTCCACTTCATATACACAAATTTAATATACCTGTGCAGAGTATGTGTGCGTGTGCATGTGTGTGTTTACCTAAGAGGAATGTTCAGCTTTACTGAACTTCAGCAAGCACCATTGCAGTTACGCCAGACAACGTGCGTTTGAGTTCTAGTCACAGAAATGTGTGGCTCATTGAACACCCCTTTTGACAGTCACATTAAAATACACACACACACACACACACACACACGCACACACACACACACACACACACACACACACACAGTGACACATTTAAAGACCCTCGTGCTACCTGGAGTGTCCTGTTTCAAGGTGAAGAAGGCCATTTGGTGTCGACTGCAGCCTCACAAAGAGGACTTGTATTTGGCCAAGCGTCACCTGCTGCTTCCCAGCTTTTCCACGTGCTACTGATTTGGCTTCAAATCTTCTTTTAACTTTGATCAGGGACTAGCTGGCATTATTACAAGCATCATTACTAGCTTGTCTAGAAGTAGAAAATCAATTATACTGAATGTGTGACAGTAAACTTGAAAACATTTCTATACCGTTCTAGTTAAATTAGTGAACAGTAAAACCTCTTGAAATAAAATTAAAATCATATTTTAAATGATCCAGATAGCGGATGCTTCGCTAAGAGAGTAGAGAAAAAGCTAAATTGGTTTTAGATTTTTGTCCTATTTAACATCCCCCAAGCACCCTCCTCCCCAACCTCCACCCCTGTATCTCATAATGACTAAATTCTGTAAGGGTAAAGATGCTAAAAGTTTAACCCCTGACCTATTCACATTGCTTTATAACTCTTTTTTTAAACTATCCTTTTCTCTTTTCCTCACTCATTCTCTCTCCCTCTTCCAGACACTAATCTTGCTTTAAACTGATCTTAAACAGATGAAAAGACTCTCACATTTCAGCTGAACTGTATCTCCTGGACTGCTGTTAAACCTATTAATTACATTTTAAAGCCTTTCTGTGGGGTTCTTGCATCCTGCTCTCTTCTCCTCCTCTTACTTATTTTAACATACACTCAGCCCTTTGTGGGCTGAAGAAGCTGCGCTCCAAACCAAGCTCAACGCCGATCTCGAATGCGCTCCACATTCCACAGTATTAGAATACTTATTATTAATACTAGAATTCTTATTTAGAATTCTGTTTGCTTCTCTTTTTTTTTTGGTTTAAAAAAAGAGGTACTTTCCCAAAGCCAGTTTCCTTTAACAACAATAAAGGGGTAGAGAATGACAGGTGGGGTGTTGAGTGGTGTCCTTCAGTTGACTTTGACATGGCTGCAATTGATCTCTGATTTCACTGACTGACTACACTCAGGATTGTGGATGAATCGGTGTTAAAAGTAACTGTGACTGAACACAATGCACTGGGAAACTAACAGTATTTAAAGCATTGTGTTGGATTGATGTGAAGCTTGCTCAGTAGTCATAATTTTGAGAAATTCATATTTTCAAAAAGGCTACTGGTTGCTTTCACTTTAACAGCTCTCATTAAATGTGAGTGATACTTTTGGCAATAATTCACTTTTATCCAATTTATTTGACATTAACTAAAAACACATTTTCAAGTTCAATTCCCTCAAATAAAGTAACCCTAGTTTGGAAGGCACTCTTTCCAATGTGTAGAGTCAAGTAAAAATCATAAGATGTTAAGGCAGCATTTCATATCTTATATTTGCTTATCATTTTCTATGTTGTTGTTGCTGCTGCTGCTGCTGCTATTGCTGTTGCTTCGTGTGGTTTAATTGAAAACCCACAAGCCAAGCCAAAAATACAAACCCCACCTAGAGCAGCTGGAGGTTCTGGCAACCTTTCTATAGACAACATCACTCACGCTTTCTTTCTTTTCACATCATTTGTTTACTACCCAAATCCCTTAACTCCATTAAGAGACAATGGCTGCTTTCAAAATCAGCGCTTTTGAACTAGCAGGACTCAACATGCTAGTTGAGCTACAGTTTGACTACTAATTCTGCATGTAAATGGAGACACCTTGGCTATTATTTGTTTTGTCTCTCATAATACTCTATTAAATCTGTAAAGTGACTCTGTGGGCCCTGTAGCTGTGCGTTTTTTCCCGCAGGACAGTGTATTCAGTAGATGTGGGTGTGTGCCACTGCTGAAAACATGCCAGAGTAACCCAACCGTCATAACAGCCACACTCACGTCTCTTCCTCTTTGAGTTGCTGTTGTGTGTTCAAGCTATATTCTAAGCAATGAAAGTAAACTGTGTGGCTGTTGCAGTATTTTCATCTCTGACCACAAATGTAAACGAGATTGTTCATGCACATGCCAACTAAACGATAAGCTGAGATATTTCAAATGCTGACACAAGTTTGGAAAACAGAATCCCTAATGTAATGCATTTCAAATAAACAGAACCACAGAGTTCCCAGGTTGCCATCCAACTCCTTGCACTGAAAGAGTGTGCTGCTTTAGATCCATAAACATATGCATAGGCAACATATTGTACAAGGTTTCATATACAAAAAAAGTTATATATTAAACATGTAAATAAGTTTATTGGCAACATGTTCAATATATAATGTATACGTTTTTAATATGTTTTATACTGTCTGTTTCACCCAAAATGTCTTCTTCTAACTGTGAATAATTTATAAGAATAAATATATTTGTGCCTGTCCAGACTCCTAGCAGCATTAACAGCTTCATGATAATGAGAAGCTGAGAATGGAAGCAATATTGTTCAATTAAGAACATTTGCAGTGATTTCTGTAATAGGTATAATTCACTGAGCAATATAATGGTAACATACTAGACTCATTACTTTATTCAAATGCTTGCAAACTCATCGTAGCGTATTTCATCGTATTAAGAAATAATAATTGTTCTTTTTTTTTTTTTTCAGTTTATTTGTTGCATGGGTGTTGCATGGGATTCTGGTTGATGCAAAGAATAAATGTATCAAAATCTGCTTCTTAAGTGAACATTTTCTGTCCCCATCATTGGTTGCTATAGATGAGGTTAATATTACCTGTGACCAGTGTTTCTACTCATATAGGCCATGCAGAAATGAATCACCTACACAAATAATTTCTGAATATAAAGTAAATATTAATGTATGTTTGGAACTCACTGAAGTCATTGTCACCAGCTCAGAACAGCACCACTGAATTTATTTAATATTTAGTCAGTAAATGGTATAAGCAAGTGGATAATTAAGAACTAAAATAAAAGTATAATTAATTGTCATCTATTAGATAATAATGCTAATAAGCAACATTAAAATGTAAATGTAAAATAGTACTGGGAGCCAGTAAATCACACTGAAAATTATCCAGTATATTTATTTAGCCCTTGAACTTTACAGCATAATAAAAAAACATGTAATGGAACCATTACACAAATCAAATTCAAGTGCAAAAATCCTATAGCTGTCTGTTTCTCTAAATGCATACATGTTGTTTGTGAATGCCACCATGGTAACGGTATCAACAGCTTGCTGATGAAAAGAGTACAAAACAAGCAGGATGTGAAAATGCACTTAATGCAGAAACAGAGAAGTAGCCTGTGAGTGAACTGTGTAACACTAAAGTCTCTTAAAATTGATTTGTGCTTTCCTTGTTGCTATGGTGACTGGAAGCTGAGAAGTTTGGTGTGTCTTTATAATTATAGCTAATTTTGAGACATGGTTTATCTCGAAATATCTTGGTATGTAACTTGAGAAATATGATGTTGACGAATAAAAATAAATATATGTTAGCATTTTAAACCTGGGTTTAATGACAGTAAATATTTAAATAATCTTGCAGTGATTAATATTCTAATATAGACTAAAATTACTACATAAGAAGAAGAAGAAGAAGAAGAAGAAGAAGAAGTAGAAGAAGACTGCTCATATATTTGCTGGTCAGAAGGTTCTTTAAACACTACAACTAATGACGCAGTGTGTGGCCATAGTGACCAAGCCACACAGATCTCTCAAAAATGGAAATTTGACATCCATATTCATGTTCCCCCTCCCACGGGGAATATGGGAGTAAAATGAGTTTTGAATTCTGTACCCAATGTTGTTTTCTACCTCCAGTTCTCATTGCTGTTCTGATGAAACTTCCTTGTTTGCTTTGTGTCTGACAGCATCTGCATATCTGTCTCTGTCTTTCAACATTTATCATTTTAAAACAGAATTTAATCTATACTGCATTTCATTGAGAATAATTCAGTGTAAATATTGCAATGTGTCCCAAGTAAAGCCATTGGAGCTGCTATAGTGACTCTGGCTCCGGGTTCTGGGAAACAATTCACAGTTTTTCTTTGCTCAAATACAGCTTTACTCAGCTCATGAGGGGTGTGATAATTAAGCATTGAGTTGAAGTCAAGGTTGTTACTTTGGGGGGAAATAACAAAGATATTCGGTGTAAAGATTCAGAGAAAAAAGCAGTGATTCACACGGACACAGTTCTTAGCAACTAAATTGTCAACCCTGATTTAATCTGTATGGTGTTGTACAAATTCTTCAGGGGGTTGATTGTGGCTGGAAATATGTGTGTGTGTGTGTGTGTGTGTGTGTGTGTGTGTGTGTGTGTGTGTGTGTGTGTGTGTGTGTGTGTGTGTGTGTGTGTGTGTTGGGTGGGTGGGGGCTGGGGGGATGGGGGCGTGGACGTGATCATAATTAGAAATGCACCAGAAGATTTCTCCCTGTATCCTGCAAACTGTAAAACTTTAAAAATGAACATTGCAATGTTATCACCTTCCAGCTTTTGCTTTAATAAATACTTTTCAGCTTGACTTGTTATATTTATAATAATTCCTGCATATCTCTCTCTCTCTCTCTCTCTCTCTCTCTCTCTCTCTCTCTCTCTCTCTCTCTCCCCTCAGAAGTGACATTACGAGGCTGCAGTTATGTGGGAGTATTCCATATTCAAGGCTTGGTTCGATACACTTTGAAATTTGATGAAGCCAAGGAACTATGTGAAGCGCTGGGAACAACTTTGGCCAGTGTGGAGCAGTTGACTGCTGCCTATAACGAGGGTTATGAGAGCTGCAGGTGAATGTTCTAGCTATCATTCTGTAGCTTGTGCTCAGAGGGCGTTAGCTGACGTAATGAGAAAAGTTGAAATACATAAAAACATGTGTTGAGATGATTTTATAGGCTCCTGAGAGGTCAAAGCCAGACACTGTCAATCAGTATAACAATAGAAATACATGCCAATCACAGGCATGGTAGCTTGTTTGTATATAATTGAGTTCCTTCAAACATAATCATATAATTTCACATGAGACACAGTTTGAACAGATGCACTGAGTTACTTCTTGTGTCATAGAGGAAACATGTGTTAGACTTTTCACTCCAGAGTTGATAAAAAAAAATGGCATTGAATTTCAGTAGCACAGGTTGAACTACATAATGGTCATGGAAAAAAGTGGATAGCAATAGTCCCCAGTATGTCCTCCCCCTTCTCTATTCTATTCTGTTTTACCTTTTTTTATTTAATGGGCACTTACTACATCTCAGAAAAAGTAGCATTATGTTCCAAGACAACTAAACTTAAATGCAACAGTGTTATTTAAAAGAACATCTAATGTAACATGCTCTAGATGCAGATGAGTAATGAAACTGCACTGGAATTTGTGAACAGGTATGGCTGGGTCAGCAATGGAAACGCCGCCATTCCACGCCAGGAGCCAAACAGCGTGTGTGCATTGAACCAGACCGGCGTCATCTCTATTGCACCTACAAATCTCACCTATGATGCCTACTGCTATAATAAGTCAGGTAGTTATTATAGATAAACCAATTCTGTGTGTTTGGAATGCTATTATCAAATAGAATTAAATTGTGAAAATTAAATATTTACACCTACATCAACCCTGTAAGAGTTGTAAGATTTATCTGGAGTAATGCATATATAACTGTAATTATTCCCATGCAGCATGAGGGTAGTATTGAGGGTAGTATTGTGGGTAGTATTCAGTTTGAGTCATTCTGATTGTTGCTTGACTGAGTACAGAATAATGGCAAATAGGACATGTAGCACATTTTATTAATTTGTATCTATCTATCTATCTATCTATCTATCTATCTATCTATCTATCTATCTATCTATCTATCTATCTATCTATCTATCTATCTATCTATCTATCTATCTATCTATCTATCTATCATCTATTTATACAAAATGCAACTTTGCCTTTCAAAACAGATCTGTTGGTTGGAAACTGCGAAAATGAAATAAAATATCTGCAGAATGGACCTCGGTCTGCTGGTGAGGACATATGCACAATGACACAATAGTGTATGCACATTCAAGCTAAGAATTATGTTTTGGCTGATTATGTCTATAACATGCACACACAAACACACACTGTCACATAGTTAAAAGCAATATAAGGCTAGGATTCTAGGACTTAAATTATATGTTTCTGTCAAAATTACTCCATATATGTTTATATAATTGTTTTCCAGTGTAAGCATCAGAAAAAATTTTTTAAACATCATCTATGCAAGTTGTTCTGATTCATATGCCTAATATCATACAAGGCTGCGAGAATGGTCCTGCATGACAATATATTCTAAACAAATCTGAAATAGTTTTTTGTACTACAATGAATAAAGTTCCAAAAACATACAAAAAAATAAAATAAAAACTGTTTTGTCCTGTACATTTAATCACTCTATCCCTGTTTCAGAGAACAATGAAAGCCAAGATTTAAACCATGCCATGAGTCCAACTAGCCCCTCTATTTCAGTGACTTCAGTGGAGATACAGACCGATAGCACAGTTAAAGATGTAACTGAACCAACTCACAGCATAGAGAAGACAGATTTCTCTCCAATCAACAATCAATATACGCAAGATGTATCTAGCACACAGCCTTCCATCACGAATACTGAAAGAGAAGAGGAAGGTCTGATGACTAGCACTGGAAGTTATATTAAAAATGAAAATGCTGCAGATCAGTCTAACATGTCCATAGTCCAAGACGCTAATGGGTCAGGAATGGGAGAGACAACAAACATCACTCCAAATGATTCTAACAATGAAGACACAAGACTAGAGGGTCATGATACAACTGTTGAAGACGGTTTCAAGACTCAAACTGGTAAGGAACAAGAGAGAAAAATATTTTTCTAGCATAAAACTTGCCATAATATTGGTCCTTGTCTGCATTGTAACAGTCAGAAGGTAAAGCTGTATTAGGTTTTCCATCACAGGTAAGCTGGGGTGTCATGGAGAACCAGAGGGGACAGTGCAATGTTTTTTGAGTCACAAACAAGTCCTCCTGTGCTCTGAAAAATCTTCCCACAAATTTGCTCCACCACCTCGGGGTGGAGACAACATTCCCCGAGCCTTGGCCCTTGTCTCAAGAGGGCGTCTACTTCCTTGTTTATGCCCTCAAGAAAACCAGCTTCCCCTGGGCCCACAGGAGGACCTGGGACATGCCAGCTTGTACAGAAGGCAAGATCGCAGACCCCCTGGTGGTTGATGTAGGAAACCACCAATGTGTTGGTTGTATGGACCAACACATGGTGGTCCTTGAGGTCTGGAAGGAAATGCTTCAATGCTGAAAGCATGGCCAACATCTCTAGGCAATTGATATGCCATGTCTGATAGGGCCTTACCCAGAGACCTTGAGCAAAGTGGCCACTTATGACCGCTTCCCAGCCTGTGAGGGACGCACCTGTTGTAAGCATTATGCGTTGCCCTTAAGCACAGAAAGTGGCATGGGTTAACGGGGAATCTTCGGCCGAAGATTTTTTATTGAAAATGATGGTCCTCAGATAAGTTGCTATAAAGGGAGATTTTGGGACTGAAGAGGCAGGCCGAATAAGTATTAACCAAGGACCTGGACACCTTGGTGTAGACCCCGGAGTAGAGGTGGTGATGCGGGTTGCAGAAAGCGCTTGTCAAGTTTGCTGGACAGGTGACCTTTCTGCTGATCAGCCAGCCACTCGATGTCAAGTTTGGGCATGGCACAAGTCACCACCTCCAATAGCTCCTAAAAGAGGACTGGCTGAGGGATTATATCTGGTGGCTCGGCAAAATATATCTTTTCCCCCTCCTCAGCGGAGGAGAGGCAGAGATGCCACGCAAAAGGGAAGAAACCTCCAAATGGCATGCTTCTGAACCTTTTGACAGAACGCTGGACCCAGCAGGTGAGGAAGAAGAAAGGGCCTGTTCCTCTCCAAACCCTCTGCTAGGTCCATCTGCAAACCCCAGGTCCTTGAGCACCACTTCGCCTTAGCGAGAGTGGGTCCAGAGCACCGAGGAGCGAGGGCACCCTCTTCAAAAAGTGCTCTCCAAGAACGGAGCCTTCGCAACGACATGCGAGTGCAATCTGCACAATCGGCTTCCTCGAGAACCGACCTAGCATGCTCCATTCCCAGACAAGCAACACATAGGCTGTGCATATCCCTCCCCTGTACTAAATTGGGGGAAAGGAGTAACACACGGAGTGCTTTGACTTTTACTTACCTTTTTTTCTTATTTTTATTTTGTTCTTATTTTTTTCTTAAGACAAACACACACACAGAGCGCTTTCTAAACAAACAGAAGCCAGCGCCAATTTTACTCCATGTGCTTTTTATAGCTTCCTGGTTGTGACATCATTCCCCATGATAACACACGTGATTCAGAGCGTAGACAACGTAAAAGCGTTGAGTTCCTGAAGGGGAACAACTATTTATAGCTGTTATGTTTCAAAAGATAACAATTCTTTATTTCTCACATATACATTGCGGCACATTGAAATGCAAAAAATGCACATGTCCAAGCTTGGTAAAAAGTTGGGATCAAAAAGTTGGCCACCTCTGTAGCAGAGAAGATTAAGAGCCTTGCTTAAAGGTACAAGATCGGCAGCTTGGGGCTGCTTATCCTGACCCTTTTGACTAGTAATGCAGAACCTGAACCAATAAGCCCCTTATATTTTACAATATATTTGTTAGAATCTACAATAGATGTTTCATATATCCAGACAAGTATTTACAAATATTATGTTTTAGGATCCTCTTAAATGTACCGAATGTAGAAACTTTGACAGGCCTTTATTTGTTTATTTGTTTTTTCAAAAAGCAGTCAAAGTCAAAGGGTTACCCCACAACAGGACGACCATGACTAACTAAAATTCATTGCAACAAACCATTTAGTGTAATAATAAATTGCCACAATAGCTTAACTTTTTAAGGAGAAGGGTTTGCAAGAGTAGCAGATCAACAGTTTAGTATCTTTTAACATTAAACAAGACCAGTGCTTTCATTCTCATTCTGCAGTCATTCTGATAATTGTTATATTTACATGCTGCATTATAAAATGTCAGTTTTTTTCAGGTTGCTATGCATAAAAAGAAACAAAAGCATTCCTTACAACAAAGTTCATAACAGATACATTAGTTTCAATCTTTATTAAATCAGTAATCTTTATTATTGTATACATTATGGTTTGTTGCTTCTGTTATAGTACTTTTTTAAGTGTAAAGCCCCCTCTGCTGTTAGAGTTCAACTTTCTCATTCTGTAACAGGTGTCTGTTCACATTCAACAAAGGTTGCTGCTTACTCAAACGCGCCCCCTTCTGTTCAGTGACACTATTGCAAAAGAGTTTTCTTTTGAATCAATGTGCTATGTAACTACTGTAAGTTATTAATTCGTATATGCAACTGTATATAATTACATGCTTATACTCTTAGGTATTAATGCTTCTATTAATCTCCTTGAATGTTTATTACACTTCAATTGGGGGTTAAGCTGTCAGATTGTAGTGGTAGCGCAAGGTAGTACAGTATACCCACTAGGAAGTAACATTTACTCAGAGTGTTATGTTAATCTGTATAACAAAGCATTTTATTCTATATAAAAAAAACACACTTTAATACAATAAAAATTTATTTTGCATATTACTTTGAAAGAGGAGACCACTGTGGGTGAGCCACTAAATGAAGATCAAACTGAACATTCGAGAGGGCGGATGGGACCAGGCCAGTCTACACCACCTGAAGAGCAGAACGACAGTAAAAGTGGTAAAGGTTCACACACTCACACACACTCATATACCTAGTTAAAAAAATATTTAATCCTTAAAGACTTTATAAGCACACGTGAGATGTAGTCAATCCATGATCCTTAGCATTTTAGCTGCTGCGATCAGGCAAGTCATTAAAGTGTTAATTATTATTAGTCATGAAACACTATTGCTAAAATATCCTATTTTCACCAAGCATTTTAGATATTGTTGAACTCACAAATCTGATTGGCTGCTGAGGAAATGACTGTATATTACGTCATGAGAAAAAGCTTGTTTTGTGGCTGATACAACATTAAGTGCACCTTTAAATTGATCTCAGCATGAAGTATCATCTTGAATTAATATAAAATATGTAAAGGTTTTTTGTGTAGAACTGCATCATAGCAGCCCACCATTAACTGTTCCCTTTAAAAGAATCATATTTAAATTGTATTTCTTACTTTCGAATTGATATAAACTGATGTAAAAAAAATTTTTTATTTTCTCTGCAGATTGGTTGGTCATCCTGCTTGTCGTTTTGGTCGTTGTTTTGCTTGTTCTTGTAGCAATTGCTGTGGCAACAAGTAACAGGTAAACTTTACTGATGGTTCTGTTTGCCTTTTTACACAAATGCAAATGTTTTTGATATAATGCAGTGAACAGTGGAGCAGATGCCCTTATAGCAACAGCAATAAACTATTTGAAGATTCGTACTGGTCTGCATTTTTTAGCACAAGTAATTGAATATATAGCCCCATAGTATTAAATAAAACTAAGAACACCAGGGTATTAAATATGGACACTAGTTGGCCTCCAAAATGATATGCTCCAAAATTTCTGATGTGTGTTTGGTGTATTGGCATAGGTGGTGTGGGAGGAGACGGACACTTATAATCACCACTAAGAGCAGCAACGAGGGCAACGGTACAGCAGCATCAACGGCAACCCCAGAGGCTCAAGAGAGAGAGCAGGAGATGGTGACACTCATGAACAAAGAGAAGATCCAGGAGAACGGCAACACAGAGGAGTTCACTGTGATCGTTCTGGAGGAGTCACCAGAGAAAAACACGCAGGCATGAAAGACAGAATTGAGATAGGGTGAGGATGAGGGGTAGAAGAGTTGGGGAAGTTTGAGAGAGAGAGTGGTGGGTCATGACTTAAGTCTTGACCACACAGAGAGAAGCTGTAAGGCACTATGGGAACCAGACAGATATTCAGATCCTGTTGGGTGACATAAAGTGTAACATCTGTAAGAGAATTCTTGTTATTGTTTTTGTCTTTTTATATAAAAAAAATACCCTGATGGTAAGGAATCTTCGATAATTGTCATGCGGCTTCAAAACAAGCATCACAACAAAGTGTTATATTTTAGACAAAGGGGGAAAAAATAAGATTTTTCTGCATGCCATGGAGACATCCTAAATTTAAACTTTTCTAGTTTCATTTTGATTTTCACAGCGAGAAAACCTGCCGTTTAATATAGAACAAATGACAATATCACTTTGCACTGATTTCAGCTTTCCCTTCTGGAAAAAAAAAGCTTCTCAGCCTCACAGATTCTACACTACAATACATAATATTAAGGGTGAAATAAGGCTGGCAGAAAACCAAATTTTTCTATCTTAATAAAATTGTTACATAGAAATTGTACTGCTTACCAGGTCATGTCTCCCAACTTCCCCATCCCGAGCCTGTTTACTGCTAAAGCTTCTTACCACAATTCAGACGCATTTATCATCTCCTAGTGCTAGTAATTAGATGTACAAGTGGAATAGCTTCAAGCTTATCTAAAAACCTTTTCACAGTGATAATAAATATTTATTTAAAAAGGATTTGTGGAAAAAAAGTTCAACTTTTTTAGAATTTTGTGTTGTGCTGTGTGGTTATGGCAGATAATAGGTTTGTAATGAGGAAGACACAGAAAGCTGTTATAATAAGGATCAATAAAGTCCATGCACAAAGCCATCATAGTGCTACAATTTTCTCTTTAGAGGATTTGACATTAAAGTGGACGAACAAATAAAGAGAAATACTGAGGCAGAGATGCAGATACATTTTTAAAAAAATCTTTTTTAAAATGTATTTTTTTTTACTTTCTTTTTGGCCGTGTGCAAATTTGAAATTTTTTTCCCTGGAAAATGAGATTTGTGTTTTTTGTTTGTTTGTTGGTTGATTGCATTTTTTTCCATTTAACTTATCCTTTTTGTATATACCACTATGCTTGTTTATTACTGTGTTCAACATGAGATTCGAATAGTCAGACTGCTATATCCATGTCTATTGTCAGTGTAAGTAAAAATCAATTTGCACCCTTACTGATGATGTAATACAACACATTAACTTGATACCGGTGTTTTAATATTTTTGATCTCCAAAAGTCTATCAAAGAACATGGAACCAGAAAAGCTATTAAAAAAATAATATATCATTACTCTTTAGCTGTTTATGTATATGCAATTTACATATATTTTCTCTCATGACACTTAGGCTATAATAAGCCAGTAATACAGTGTACCCACATCACCAGTGATGCAGTTATTTATTTTAAAATGGAAAAAAAGCTTAAATGATGTCTCTTAATGTTCATACTTTGCACCTTACATTGCCTCCAAAAGCTTGAAACATATGTATATATAGGCATACAGTACATAAGCTTCCTCCTTATACATACATTTCAGTTTCATATTTCTGCTTTTTTCTCTTTCTTTAATGATGGCATCTACTCTTGAACGTGTGTTGTTTAAGAAAGATTAGCATATGCAGTAGTGGTAGGAGTGTGTACATTGATCAAATAACAAATGATTGTTCATGAAAAAAAATAATATTGTGAAGTCCGGGATTGAATAAAACTGTATAGATGTGTTTTCTTGCATCGTTTTTGTGCGATATAAAACTGCATGAGTGCTATATGTTTGAGAAAGACTTAGAGGGGGAGGGGGGTGTATTCTACTTTGAAAAAGAAGGGAGTGCAGTTGCTATGGCATCCAAGTCACGATGAAAGATGTTTTTTTTTTTCCCTCCAGCTTAGCATAGAGACATTGAGAATATAGACGCCATTTTGAGATGATTTAATTTTTTCTGGTTATCGGTTTTTGGTCTTCAGAATTGAAGTTCTTAAAAAATGTTTATTAGATTTTAATACTGTAATATGACACAGTAAAAAGAAATAAACTGTAATGTTTAAACAATCAGATACAATCAGGAAAAATCTAATGCATATATGGGTGTGATAATAAAGTACTTTAATATTTACATATAAATAAACAAAAAATTAAATTTTTGGGCCAAAAAATATAGATTCAATCTAAATATTGGTTATTGGGATGAATCCAAAAGGATTTAAAATATGACTACAAACTAATAAAGTGCTTAGTCCTCATAAATTATACAGGCTTATATGGGGCAACCAGTAAAAAAAAAAACCCTTTTAAAAAATACCCAATGGCTGTAAAAATGTTAAATTTCTTGAGGCAATTTTTAGTTCTTCAGTCAATAATATTGGTGAAATGTCATGAACCTTTCTCTCAGTTTTTTGGCTAAATGAAGGAAGCTTAGGAATGATCCCACTGCTATACTCTAGCGATCTGTGCAGGTAGTTTCCCAACCCTTGACCAGGAATATCCCTTCTGTTGCATTTTAGTGTTTCCTGTTCTAACACACATACTTCATCACAAAAAAGGACTGTTCACTTTCCTGGTTAATAGATCAGGCATGTGGAAAACAAAAATGTGGGAAAACTTGCTCTGGTTATGCTAAAAAAAACAAAAACATGTTATCTACTGTATATCTGATGCATAAGTTAATGCATTTCATAACCTCCAGACTGGACTATTGTAATGCATTACTAGGTGGTTGTCCTGCATCGTTGTCCCACTCCACCTTGCCTGCATTCTTTTCTTCACTTCTCTAACACACTCTTCATTACTTTGCACTGTTGACCCCAGGTACCTGAACTCCACTGCCCTCCCTCTCATTGACACACATGTACTCTGTCTTACTCCTACTGACTTTTATTCCCCTTCTCTCCAGCATGTACCTCCACCTCTCCAGGCTCTTCTCAACCTGCTCACTACTCTCACCACAAATCACAATATCATCCGCTAACATCATAGTCCATGGAGACTCCTGTCTGACCTCGTCCGTCAATCTGTCTATTACCACTGCAAACAGGAAAGGGCTTAGAGCCGATCCTTGATGCAGTCCAATCTTCACCTTAAAGCAGTCTGTCGTTCCTACTGCACACGTCACTGCTATCACACTGTCCTCATACATGTCCAGTACCACCCTCACATACTTCTCTGACACACCTGACTTCCTCATACAATACCACAACACCTCTCTCGGCACCCTGTCGTTCGCTTTCTCTAAATCCACAAATACACAATGCAAATCCTTCTGACCTTCTCTATACTTCTCCATAACATTCTCAAAGAACATAATGTGTCTGTGGTGCTCTTTCTCGGCATGACACCATACTGTTGCTCACAGATGGTCACCACTACTCTCAGCCTGGCTTCCACTACTCTTTCCTATAACTTCATGGTGTGACTGATCAACTTAATTCCCCTGTAGTTACTGCAGGTCTGCACATCTCCCTTATTCTTAAAGATCAGTACCAGCATACTCCTTCTCCATTCCTCAGGCATCCTCTCAACTTTTGTTAAACAATTTTGTTAAAAACTCCACTGTCATCTCTCCTAAACTCTCCATGCTTCTACTGGTATGTCATCTGGTCCTACCGACCAATCTTCATCCTCTTAATCGCTGCTCTCACTTCCTCCTTACTAATCCTATCTACATCCTGCTTCACCATCTCCACAGCATTCAACCTTCCCTCTTTTTCTCATTTTCCTTATTCATCAGCTGCTTAAAATACTCCCTCCATTTTCTTAACACACTCTCCTCACTAGTCACATTTCCATCTCCATCCTTTACTGCTCTAACTTGTAGCACATCCTTCCCAGCTTGGTCCCTCAGCCTGTCCAATCGGTACAAATCCTTTTCTTCTTCCTTAGTGTTCAACCTCTCATACAGCTCCTCATATGCCTTTTCCTTAGCTTTCCCCACATCCCTCTTTACCTGCTGTCACATCTCCTTGTATTCCTGCCTACTTTTCTTATCTCTCTGCCGATCCCAATTCTGTTTTGCCAACCTCTTTCTCCTTATGCTTTCCTGCACTTCCTCATTCCACCACGTCTCTTTGTATTCTATTATTATATATACAAATACACTTAATATATACTCTATCTGGGATTGTATATACAAATATACATGTAATATATACTTTATCTGGGCTTGTTTATGTGATGTGTTCTGTGTGAATTTGTCTTCTTCTCCTAAAGCACATTACGTTTAAATGTTTTTTTTTTTAAACATTTGGATTCAGTGTGATACTGCACTATTACCTTTATTATTTTAATTATTTTACAGGATTGAAAGCGTTAAACATTAGGTTTATTTGCTGTGAATTATTCATTTAGATGGAGCTGTCTCAAGAAACAAAGAAAGGCCAGAATTAGTTATGAATCAACATTTATTAGTTATAATAACTGTATGTACACCAATGGTACAACGAATATTGTATTGATATGTATGAACATACTTTTATTCCATGGGTGGGTACATTGTTTTATTTAATTTCTTTGCTCATTTTTTTATATCCTTCCTTTCAAAAGAAAAGTAACATCATAAAAAGATAGAGAGGAACAGAACAGATGGTACCATAGGTAAAGGGTGAGAACGGGTTATAGTAAAGATTTTAGGTTTTAAAATAAAAAACTTAAATGAACCATGTAGAATGACATAAGATGAATAATTCAGTTTTACTCAGTGGTGTATTTATAGTGTAATTGCTTGATCCATTCAGAAGAAAGGATCGGTTTGCCTTGGGGTTTTACCAGCTTTTGCTTGACAAATTGATAAAGAACAAAAAATGAATATCAGGAATAGACAAAATGGAAAGGGTTTATACACAGTAAATTGTATAAAAGGGTGTTCAAGAACTGACTGCTTTTCCATTATTTCTGGAAGGGAACAAAGACCACTGGACTTGCACTGTAAGTGTAAGCAACATTTCTATTGGACAAGCCAATAAAAATCATACAGGAGCTATAGACATTGCAAGAATTCTGCCAGTTAGCAGAAATGACGGCTTTTGCTTACTGTTACACACTTTCAAAGAAATGTATAGCTAAAATTTGGCACTTTTCACTTGATCACCAATACTACACTTATTAGAAATTACTCCTGGCATTCTAGTTAAGATGTCAAAAAATTGTCATTACATTTTTTGACTTTCTAATAGATATTCACATACAGATGACGCCAAGAACAAACACATCCTTATAGAGTCCATTGCTTTGTTCTTGCCTTCCATTATTATTTTATAAGCAAGTATCAAGCAAAATATCATATATATACACAATGAAAATGAATGCACACATGACTTTGCCTGCAGGGAACAAATATTCAAAACTTACATTAGATACAAAAACAAATGAAAAAAAGATATATATTGGATATATAATATTTATGGGAGACAGCTACATACAGCTATTTAAGCTTAGGAGCAAGCAATATATTACACACAATATTATATGATTTCTAATATAATGAATTTATTTATTACACTTCTATAGGATTATTTAAAGAAAATAAATCACGCAACTAAACACTACATTAAAAAAGCAACAACAACAACAAAAAAACCTTACCTACGATATGTACACAAAGTGCATGGAGGCACTTTCACATCATGCTTTGAAGTAACCAAAAATAAAAATAATAATAGAGAGAGAGAGAGAGAGAGAGAGAGAGAGAGAAGAGAGAGAGAGAGAGAGAGAGAGAGAGAGAGAGAGACAGACAGAGAGACAGAGAGAGAGAAAGAAATCTCCACACCTCATATGTGGTAGTGTTTTCTGATATGCATTAACACTGCAAAATTGTAGCAGCTAATTGAAATCACTTGCATGAGATGTCACAAAGAGCTGTGTGTTTTGCTCCTCACAATGTGGCTTTCTATTGAAACAGCTAGACAGCTATAACATACAGTATGAGTGTTTAGCTTAATTTAAAAAAGGATAACAACATAAACAAAACAAAGCAAACCACACAAAAAGCATAAAGCATATATCGTACACACAATACATAGTGGTTAATGGTTTTAGAGGCAAGGCAGATTTTAAGGGAGGTTACTCAGCTATTGATAAGAACAAAATAAACATGCTTATATATATGTTTTGTGCATTCCTTTCATTCATCATTTGGTTAATTGGTAATACTCAGGTATCAGTTACTATAATTCTCGAGGTTTGTGCTGTCATTGTAGGTATACAGGCATTGAAGCAGGGTGGATCTGCCACAACAGTCATAGTCATGTTTTAAAGAGAGGAAATCTTTAATGGAGCAAATGTTAAAGGACAGAGATATCTAAGGAGGTTATGGAGAGCAGCAGGTACAACTAGTACACAACTCTATTGTATTGAGATGCTCAAACTGATTTAACTGTTTACTTCTGCTGTCTTCCACTTTTATTTGTCCTTTTTCTGTCTTGAATTTTGTCTTCTGTTGTTATATTTATAACTTATTTTACTTAATTTTGATTGTTTAGTGTGCTTTAAAAAAGGAAACAAGCCAAGGAAATATGTATTGGAATGTTAGCCTTAACATTGTTCCTTAAAAATGTGCTTTTAAAAAAATGATATTATTTTTATCACCATTAGGGTTTAGGTATGCTTGCTTTCTTGTGTTGTTGTTGTTGTTGTTTTTTTTAAGTGTGGGGGGTGCTTGTTTTATAATGCAAAATCATAGGCAGTAATGAAATACGCTGATACATACAGTGCAAGCGTGTGTAATATAAAGGCAATAGGCATTTGGCAAGCTGTAAACCCACTGTGAAATTGTAAACAGTAATCACTCTCCAGCATGTTCAGAGGGCTTAGTATAAAATATTTCAACTGGCTGCATTAGGAATGTGTCTTCCCTGATAACACTGAGTGCATCTTTATTTGCCTGAGTATCTAACGGTCTACAATCTGCAAACAGGAGAAGAAAAGAAAGGAGAGTGGAAAGATCTGAAGCGTAAATGAATTGTGCTGTGCATTCATTCATCAAGACTACTTACTTTAACTCTGGACATTTATTTTCAAATACTTAATGTTTCACCCAATCAAGAAAAAAGGTTGAGATTAACTGTACATAACATTGTAACACATGCATTTCTTTTAAATATTCTTTTAAAATAGCTATTAAATCCCTACAATATATTTTCTGAATGATGTGCTAAAAATCAGTAGTCAGAGATATTTAACTCGGGTGCTGTCTATAAAAGGCAGTGTGTGCTTTTAGGTTAAAGGTAGATTTATTATTCACATCAGTTTTAGGGAATGTCAGTGACACTGTGGGCTGCTGCTTGTTTGGTCCGTTTGCTGATGTTCTTATTCACCCTAGTTTCACCTTGTCACATCAGTTTATCTTACATGAAAAAGAAAAGAACAAGAGAAAATAAAGGGAATGAGAGGTTAAACATTTAGTCTCATGGTTTGTGCTTTTGATTTCCTCGAGCATGTGCAGTGAACTCTACAGTTATTAGCATTTTCTAGTAATTCCAGCGATGTGAGAGAGCAGTTCTTAATAGAACTCATTCAGTTTTCATAGCAACGTGACACTTGCTAAAAAAAAAAACTTTTCAAAAGGCTGTCATTCGAGAGAGCGTACACAGATACTGTCAGACAAAATAGATGCTAGAAATGAAAACCTCATAACTCACTCAGTAAAACTTGACAAAGGGCAAAGAGATGATCAGCACTTCATTTAAAATTTCATTTTTGTAAACCAACTTCCTGCTTGTACACATTTCTATCAGTACAGTGAAGGAAATGAACAATATCCCCTGGGCATTATGCATACATGCTACATCGTGTGAATGGATTTTAGTATCAGGTATGATTTTTGAAACGGTGTTGGTACACAAGCCCAGATCTGCCTGCAGAACACTGGGGATCTCAGACACACTCAGATAGTAAAGGCACTAACGTATTGTGCCAGATAGGTCAGAGGTCACAGAGTGAGGTACTACAAGGGGAAATGAATATTGCTGTAAAATAACAGAGAAGAAATTAGCTCTGCACAGGATTGTTTAGCTCAGATTGAACTGATGGGGTTTCTGTGTACTCTCTCCCTATGTTATTAACCATTTATATTCTGAGAAAAGTTCTGAGAAACATTGAATGCATATGGTATATATTAAAATCAGGAATAATTTAAAGTACACAATATATTATTTCTCCTTATTCCCAGCCTTGCTTTTTGAGCAAGTGTTAGTTCATAGGCACATATTAGTGCACAGACAATGTGACTGTAATCTTTTCTTACATTAGTATTTGTTATTTCAGATCGAAATGAACTGTAATGGGGGAATCATAAAAGCCCAAACTATAAAAACCCATCATTTGTTCTGTTTGCATGAATTTAGCAGGTCTTCTTATTCCTCTCTTTCATTCAGTGGATAAAATCTTGGGGACTGGATACAGAAAGGGTCTGTGTGCTCACATTAATCACTCTTTCGTGGTTCCTCTTCAACGAGCGCATACTCAGTAGTCGAGCCGTTTGTGGCTGCCGAGGTTACCTGGAGAAAATTATCAGCAAAATCTAAACAACATTGCATATTTAAAAAGTATTAAAAACAACAAAGAAAAATTAACAGTATACATCCGTGTTTTTAGCAGGCTAGTGTTTGTTGGCAAATTGTCGACTTAAATAAGCTATTTAAATTAGCAAAAAATAATTAGCATGTTCTTAAATGGTGATAACTTTTATAACTGGTCTGTGCTAATATAATAACTGGTCTGTGCTAATATATGCTAATATAAATTCTTTGGGCTTTGTTTCCTGAATTTTTACATTTTACAGTGTAGTTTATTTTGGTCGTCAGTTATTTTATTCATGTTATTCAGTGTTTTAAAGTTAAAGTCTACAATTTGTTTAATGACCTAAATAATGGCTGATGATTGTATTGAGCTTTGCCACACACTTACTGGCCACGTTACACCTGCACATTCCTGTAATTATCGAATTGGCAAATTAAGTGTCAATAGCACAGTACATCAAATCGTGCAGATTCTGGTCAAGAGTTTAACTTAATGTTCACATCAAAAATCGTATTAGGAAGAAAATGATCTCAGTCACTCTGACTGTGGCATGGTTGTTGATGCCAGGTGAGCTGGTTTGAGTATTTTAGAAACTGTTGATATCCTTTGAATTTAACATACAACAGTCTCTAGAGGTCTGTGTGTAGGAACACACAGGTTGAAGGAGAAAGGCCAGACGGGCTCCGCTGGCAAAAAAGACTATTTTTACATAAATAGACACTCAGCAGAAAATCAGCTTAGAATACACAGTACACCAGAGCATGAAGGCTACAACTGTAGAAAATCACATTTAGTTTTAATCCTGTCAGCCAAAGAACAAGAATCTGAGGCTAAAGTGGGAACAGGATTATCAACTCTAGATAGTTTGTGGAAAGGGACCAGGCAAGATTTCTTAATTTGTCAAGTTTTATTAATCCTGTTCCCATTGTTCTTATTTTAGTATTCTTAGCTTGAAACACTCACTTGTCTTCTCTTAACCTATATCTGTATGATTTGCTGCAACATAAAAGTATTTATTTTTGATGCTTGATTAATGGCACAAAGAATTTTGTACATATTGTTTCCTGTGTTTTTTTTAAAAGATATTATATCACAGATTGGGAACACGGGATACAGGGGCTGCAGAGTTGAAGCTTCGCTACTGTGTTTATCTATAGATCTTAGCCTGATAAAAACTCACTAGGATTTAAATATAAAAAAAAAAAAAATTATAATTAGACCAGCTACATAAATCAATTAAAATGTAAAAGTGCATGCATGAGTTACAGGTATTTTCATGCACACTGTATGTTTCTTTGGAATAAAGCATGCATTATTATGCAGATCTAATTTTAACAGTTAATATACACTGCACATTTTCATGCACACTGGGCAGTTTTGTATATTTGGTATTTTATGAGACATTAACCACAAAATATAACAAGAAAATAAAAACAAAAGACTAAAAATTAAATAATAATACACAGCATACAAAGACAACAACAAATTCATACACATAGGTGAGTAGCAGTATTAGATCTATTCAGTGTTATTATGCAAAGCCACTACAATGGTTTGCCCCTTTGGATAAATTAGATTAGTTGTAGTTAATTTATTCGATATTGACATGCAAGTACAAACAACAGCAACAAAGCAGCAGCATTTCTGTCATCCTTATAAAACTTCAGGACGCAAAGTTTAAATGTTGTTTTAAAACCGAATAGTATGAAAGACACTTAATTAGACGTGAGATGTTTAAATATTTTTGTTCACTGCGGTTTGTATACTGCTACAATTAAAAAATCTCGGTGGAGCAACGAAAAAAATATATTACATTAAAGCTTTTAATTAGCAGTCTAATTTGATGGTAAGCTAATTAGAGTGCACTAAGCCTGATGTGTGAAATATTAGCAGACTTAAAAAATGAAGCCTTTTGTCGACATAGAGGAGGGTGGGGGTTTTGTGGTGCATGAGAAAATGGCTTAAATGCAAAAAATATTTGAATTGAGGTTTCTGACATTCCAAATAATGTAATAGTATTTTTCACAGATAAGAAATGACAGGAAAACTGCTGCTTTAAGAAAATGCCCATTGAAATATATACACCATTGAGCTTCAGTGGTTGTGTACATATTTACACTGGCATGAAGAGCACAGATTGCAGAAATTAGCTCAGAACAGAATGCAGTCGGCATGCAGCAGGAATGAGCTATATACAAGTCTCTATGTCCATAAGCATGAATTGTACCTTGCACTCATCTACTACGACTGAATTCGGAGCAGCATTGACGCACTGGTTGGAGTTGTTTTCATGATGGTTCTTGAGGTCATCATAGTAGGACTGTGTCTTGGTCATCTCAATGTCGTCAGTCTTCCCATGTTGAGCATCCAGGGCATCGAGCTCAGCTTTAGACAGGTGATACACGATCCCCGCACCATATGAGTCTCCCACTACATTGACAGAAGTACGGAATCGATCCCTAAAAAAAGCAGTGGGTGACAATGAGTCAACATTAAGCTACATTCCATTAATCAACCACAATTGTTTATTTCTGTTAACATTTACGGATGCCATCAGTTCAATTAACCATTTCTGCAGCAATTCATCAGCTTTTTCCTCACACTTTTCAAGTCAAGTCAAATACTGTTGCTGTCATGTCACTATTAAATGGTTATAAAAAATACTCACAGAAGCCAGTCAACAGCTACCAGAAGACTGATATCCTGAGTTGGCAGCCCCACTGCAGTCAGAATTAGCAGCATAGTTACCAGACCTGCACTAGGAATACTGGCAGCTCCAATACTGGCCAGAGTAGCTGTAAGACTGAAAACAAGGCATTTAACATTTATAACAAGTATTACAAATCTTATACAGTATCTTATATCAATAATATCTGGATCTGCATCTTGCTTCTATGACACTGAACAAACCCAAAGAGAGAGTTCCTCAACCTCAGCTACTTAAATTACATAAGTAGTTTAGAAATGTGCGTATTTTTGAACACTGTTACAATATATATATATATATATATATATATATATATATATATATATATATATATATATATATATATATATATATATATATATATATATATATATATATATATATATATATAATGTCTGGGTTTGGTTTCTATTCTATCTTAAATGAAAATAATCTAATGGTCTTTTTTAAAGCACTGCAACCCAGACCACACAGCAGCTAAGCATAAAGGAATACACTGTATATATTTTCTATACAGTTAACTTTTTTGTTGTGTTCTTTGGTATCACAATGCACACATTTATTCTCATGCCCAGTAAACCTTTCTGGTAAAAAATAATATGAAAAAAACTAATACTGAAGTCAGTGTCTGTATTTGAATCAGATTTGGATGAAATTTTTGTTGCTAAATACAGGAGATACAGCTGATTATCTTTTAGAAGTCCGTGTGACAAAAGTGACAAATATAGTCCTTATGATAACTGACCAGGTGGAATTAACCTACAGTCTAAATGTCAAGAATTGTATCACATTTGTATCACATTTTAAGTATTTTGGCAAATAAATACACCAATAAATATCAGGGCTTACCTGACTGTGACAATCTGACCAGGGTCCAGGACAATACCATTCATCTGGGCAATAAAGATAGCAGCAACTGCCTCATAAAGAGCAGTGCCATCCATATTGATTGTTGCACCAACAGGCAGTACAAAGCGGGTGACTCTCTTGTCGATGCCTAAGTTCTCCTCTAGACAGCGGAAGGTGACCGGAAGTGTGCCAGCACTATAGAACATAAATATAATTTTTCTGAAGTCATAAATTATAGTTTATAAAAAACATTCACTTAACATTAAGAAATATTCTGACCGGATTATTAAAAATGTTAAATGCTTAAAATGTTCAACAAGAACCTGCATTATATAAATTTCCTGGCACAAAGACCGGCAGGCGAAATCATTATCAATACTGTTGAATAAGATAAGTTCGACAACATAATTGTCTATGTTTCTAAAAGTAAAAATAGAAATAAATGTGTCACACCTTGAAGCTGTTCCCAGGGCGGTGATCCAGGCTTGGAAGATGCCAATGAAGAAAGTGAAGGGATTTTTTCTCACAATGGCAAAGTAAATGCACGGCAGGAATATGGCACCATGAATGATGAGCCCGATGATGACTGTGACCATGTACATCCCCAGCTGTCTGGCCACCACTTCCAAATCCTTGATGGAAATAATCTTGCCACAAATCAGGCAGGCAATACCAAATGGAGAATACCTATAAGTAAAGATACATAGATACATAAAGTTTGAGGACATTCAGTTTAACACATGTAATGTCCATCTCTTAAAAACAATCATGTTTTTGGAAAATAGTGACAGGAGTCAACTACATGTACAATAACTGACAAAACCTATATGAGAGACAACCCAAGTGCAACTACTTACCACATGATCATGATGACTAGCTTCATCACAATCTCATTCAGGATGTTAAAAAACTCAATCATAAGCCTTGCTTTCTCTCCCATCTTCCCCATGCAGATACCAAAGGCAATAAAGAATCCAATCACACCTGAGAGCACATTAAGATTCAGAATTAAGACTAACTGTAAACAAACTAATGTCAGATTTTCTTTATCCAAGTGTTTGGTCCCATACCCAACACATTCATTCCACTCTTGTACTGCAGGGACTTCTTTTCCTTGAAAATAGGAGGTGGCTTAGTGGCACTCAAAAGGAAGTCCTCCATGGTACTGTTGGCATCATATTCTGGCTCAATTTCAATCTTCTTTACAACAGTCTGGACCTGTAAATTCAGTCAACAGCTCAGTATGTGTAATAACTGGCATTTAAATTCAGAAAAAGTGTAAAAATATTTGATCACTAACCTGCTGGAAGCAAGCTTGCACCAAATTCTCAGGGAATAGGTTCCTAATGAGGTCAAAAAAAGCATCAAGACTAGAGACTTCGTCATTCTTGAGTCCCTCCCCAAGGTTCTCCTTTAGTTTGGGGTTGCCAGGATGGATGATCAGCACCAGTATTACTCCCAGCACGGCAGCAATTATAGTGGTTGTCATATAATAGATCATTGCTCTGGTACCCAAACGGCCACTAGACTTAGCATCTAGACCTGAAAGACCTGGATTCAGAATATGTAACAGGTTAGTGGATGTGCCTCTTATTTATTATGAGTTTTAACGTTTACCTTTATCCTGCTGACCAGATGGTTTAAATATATAGTTACCTGTGATTAAACTGGAGATGATAAGTGGAAGGATAAGCATTTTTAGCATCCTCATTAGAATGTCTCCAGGGAATGCAATTATCATGACAATGTTGTCATCAATAGGAGAGGCCACACGCAGAAGCATACCAGATACAGCTCCCAATATCACACCTGGGGAGATGTTAGAGAGAGAATAGGACTGAGAGGAGGAAATTAACAGATTAATTTCTCACAGACTCATTAATTATTCATTCTAACTGACATGTAATTTGCATAGATTTTCCAAAAATTGAAAAGATGATAG
>NC_139580.1:16033908-16118908 GCF_946808225.1 Silurus aristotelis
TCAAACCCGGGTCGCAGCGGTGAGAGCGCTGCATCTTAACCACTAGACCACCGGGGGACCATTCTATTAGGCCTAATAAATAATTTAATTTAACTTCTCAACAGCAAAGATTGACAAATAAATACACATTAAAAAAGAAACGAAGGCATAGACCTGGCCTTACATATATCAGGGCTGCTTTGTAAAAAGGTGACAAATTTTGCAACATCAGCTTTTTTGTCAAGCCTTAAAACGGCAGGTTATCTCTAGTCTGACATGGTTTTCCTCTTCTTTCTTTAAATAGTTTTCTCAGGAATTCATACAAATTTCTCCTGCTGATCACAGCGACCAAATGTAATGATTTTACTAGAAGCATTAATATTTTACTTAATTTGGCAAAAGGACGTGTAACTTTCCTGCTTTACTGCCACCATGGTGAAGGCTACCTAAGCAACCAATCGACACAATGACCCTTTGATAGCACATAAGTATTATCTACTCTCTATTCTACTCACATAAAGTGACCTTCCATGCAACAGAACAAGGTCAGAAAAACAACAACATGCATATATCACCTGCAGTCATTTTGGCTAATGTGCAGAAAGGAAATCTCCAGGCCCTGTCTCACTCCAGCCAATGATGAAGAAAACAGACTGATTCATGATAATGAATATTCTAAAGGCTTGACTTCCTTCCTCATTACATTCAACACAACAGATGAACACACGGAAATAAGATGAGATCTCTAGACAAGTGCTACAAGCACTTGATTTGGAGATTTGGTCAAATAATACAGAGACTATAAAATATGTAATAATCACATATGCAATTTTAGGAAGTGATGGATAATTGATAAGGTACACAAATTAAGTAATTAAAAAGGGCAAAGTGTATAGTTTTAAATATTTAATTGTACAAAAAATAATCATTTTAACCTAACATGCCAAGCATTTAAAGCTGTCAGGAAAAAAACTATACTCATCATGCATTGTTTTTAATACAAATAAATAG
Source organism: Silurus aristotelis (assembly GCF_946808225.1). Lineage (NCBI taxonomy): Eukaryota > Metazoa > Chordata > Actinopteri > Siluriformes > Siluridae > Silurus > Silurus aristotelis. The sequence goes on from NC_139580.1 coordinate 16,034,899, forward strand.
GAAAAAACTTACTTCATTACAGTTTTCCGGAAAAAAATATAATCATCAATCTCTTCACTCCCAGCTGAGAATGCTCAAGTTCCAGTTTTCAATGATTTGAAATATATGAAATAATTAATTTGGTCTCTCACAGTTCCATGCTTCAAAATCCTCACTAACAGTAATTTCCAGATTGGTTACAGGTGTCCACCCAGTGAGCCTTTTTGAGGCCTTTCCTTCTTCTCCAAATCAAAACCCAGGCCACCTCCAGATCCCGATTATTAGCCCAAATTGAAAAGCCTCAAATCCTGAACCCTTTCCGCCAGTGAAAGTCCATCCCAGTGAGACAGAGAAAGCCTGAGATTCTCCAAAGGAGGTAGGTACTGTAGGAAGGAGGAGTCTCTATACTTAATCCCCCAGAAAGCCCTCTCACCCACTTGCAAGATCAATCTCTATGGAAGAACCACTGCCATAACAGCTCAAGGATAAACCGCTGCAATATATTCATTCAGAATTTTTTTAAAGAGTCAGAAAAGTCTTCGTAGTAGGTATAGTAATTAATATATGCAGATATTCTCTGCAATCTTTAATAACAGAAATAGCATACTGAATTGTTTTTTAATGTTTAATGCAAAACTTTGTTTTATGAAAGAATGGTAAATTAATATAAAATGTATACCTTTAAGTACTAAAAGACCATGAAAAAAAACCCAATAAACAAATGTTTTTTTTGTTAGTAAAAGCAATAAGTCCATTAAAATTTGATTGAAGAATGAAAAAAGAAAGCTGGGGTCACATTGAAGCCAATTGAAAGACAGCTCCAAGGTAACAGAAACTGGAATCCCATCACTTTCTATGGGGCCGAGGACACCCTGCTTTTTTTGGGTATAGAAACTTTTGATGTATAGGGAATGTATAGGAAATGTGGACATTTGTGTGCATGTGCTGCTGTGTGAGAGTTTTTAAAAGAGCTCGCCAAAAGAGGCCAGTGAGAGGCATATTAATCTCTCTCTCTCCATCTTTTTCACTCTCTTGGCTAGCACCATGTGAAGTTTCCCTGCTACCTCTCTTCTCATCTGAGAGCTCTTTGTCCCACACTCAAACAGTGTCAGTGGCCTCTGCAATCCCATAAACCCCCACCCCACTGCACCCAGCCTCTGTGCCCAAGCTCGGCCTCTGAATTTGCATAGTGGAGGGAGGGATGGTGGGCACATGCAGAATGCCAGCTCCATTTAGGCCACTGATGTCATGCCTGTGCCCACCGTGGGAGAGCTGTGGAGGGGCTTAGAGGGTGATGGAAAGCCCTTTCTCCTCTCTTCCCAGCCCTTCTTTTCCGGTATGAATGAATCTTTCAGAAACGGCAGCCCATTGTGCTGAATAATCGACGCCGATTATCCGATTTTATGCTGCCTTCCCAGAGAGAGGTCTCTCTCTTTCTCCTTCTCTCTCATTCTCTCTCTCTCTCTCTCTCTCTCTCTCTCTTTCTCTCTGTGTGCATCTCCAGTTCTTTCATAGAGGATGCAAGGCAATGATGGCCTTGACAGGTTGTCTTAGCAACCGCAGAAAAGAAAAGAGGGTGAAAAACAGAAAGCAATCCTTTGCTCCACCCCCCCAATAAAGCTAATAAAGAAGCAACTAAATGATATAAGAATATAAATTATATGTGAAGAGACTGATTTACATAGTTTTTTTCAAGATCCTAAAGAATTGAAACAACAATATCAATCATTCTTCTGATTAGTTTGGAATAAACTGCATCACGAACATCATCTCAAAAAACTGTAGCATTTACAACTCATTTCACTCGTCTGGTACACTCATGTACACCACTGTACCTAAACGTTTACAACACTGAATAAGGTTTTAAAAATTGACTTGACAAAAGTGTCTTTACTATAAAATAAACATTAAAATTCATTAGAATAATTCATTAGAACTATTTAATCAGGCCCCAACTGCATACATCATAACCTCCAATACAAAAAATAATTGAGAATATCAGCAATCAACTTGGCAAGAAATTATTATATTCACATGTAGTGTCTTTCCTTAATACATCCACACAAACACAACATTTCCTTTCATTACACTTGACATGTCTTGTATGTTCTCATTAGCACACATTGTGAGGGCTCTATATTGGCTAGATAACATCCCCTCCTCCACACACTGCCCTATACTAGAGCTCAACCTCTTGCTAATTTGATCTCCAGTATTTTGGATACATTTTGGGCCTCACACAAATATATATTATGTGTTTAACCTTAACCATAAAAAAACCACAAATTAGCTACATTTTTAGGCAAATTATTAAGACCAGTTAAGTTAGGAGGTATTAGGATGCAGACATTTTATTCAACGTTGCTGTTCCTCATGTCAAAAGAATTTATGGTTACACAATAAACTGCTATTAGAACAATGCTGCAGGTGATCATGAAATTAACACAACCGTCTGACTTTTAGTAAGAAGCACACACACACACACACACACACACACACACACACACACACACACACACACACACACACACACACACACACACCACAATATAAACACAGTCTGACATCAGAGCTAGCAGCAGCACAAATCTGAGCGAATCCAGGCAAAGGTCAAATTACTACTGTGGGATGTAAATGCACTTAAAAACATCTCTGTGATTTTGGCTTGTGCATGCATGTGATGCTTTATATAGCCCTAGGGTTTATATATGCCCTTCTAATGAGTCAATCGTATAAGTCAGTTATACAACTCTGTAGGTACCCAGTGACACTCTATATACAAGGTATGCATTATTTGTCCCTTTGTAGTCATAACAACCATATCTTTATTTAAATGCTTGTTATAGCAAGGTATATTAGATATCCCCAGCCTTTGCATTATTATTCAATTAAATCACATTTTGTAATTGCATTGTCTATACCACTGGTCATTGTTTCTCTAAAAAAGAGCAGAATGAATTTTAGCACAGCTATCTTTCAGGTGAATAATAAAGAAGAGGAAACTCATAAAAGAGAGGTTTTCATACGAATATTTCAGCCACTAATGATCTACCTGTTTTGAGCAACTGAGCCTGCAAAAAAAAGACATTACTACTTATTATATTCAATATTATTAACATCCACATCAAGAGGGGTCAGCTGAGGTGGCTCGGGCATCTGTTCCGGATGCCTCCTGGACGCCTTCCTGGGAAGGTGTTCCGGGCGCGTCCCACTGGGAGGAGACCACGGGGAAGACCTAGGACACACTGGAGAGACTATTTCTCCCGGCTGGCCTGGGAACGCCTCGGTGTCCCCCCGGAAGAGCTGGAAGAAGTGTCTAGGGAGAGGGAAGTCTGGGCATCTCTGCTTAGACTGCTGCCCCCGCGACCCGGCCTCAGATAAGCGGGAGAAGATGGTATGGTATGGTATTATTAACATGAGCAAAGTGCTTTCCTCTGTTTGAAGTGACCTTGTTGTGTCTATAATGAGGAGGTGATTAGGGAATTATGGGAAATTGCCATGCATCCACATGTAGAGGGCTTTCACATGTGAGCAGCTCCACCACAATTATGTGCTTAAAGAGCCATTATGCCAAGACCAGTAGCTGGAGTGCACTGAAGAATCCTTATCCATCTGGTAAATAGTAAATGAATTAAATAGGTCTCTACAGATGAAGGACTTTCTCACTTTTTGTTCTTTTGTTTTCTTTCCATCGTATTCTTACTAATTCTTACTAAGCTTACTTTGTTCGCTACTAGAAATAACTCTACTTTCAAGTATTCTGTTCAGATCCACAGGGTTTCTTCAGTGACCTCTATCTTACTGTTGGAGATCTCACATCCGATTTATTGATTAACACATACCTGTGAGAAATCTTGTTACATTATAGATAAAGACCAAGCTTTATGATTTGCTTCAGCATATATGTTTAAGGACTGGTTGTTTTGATGCACTGAATTTGTCAGCTAAGCTGAGCTCAAATCCCCAAGGATCTCATTAAATCAGCCTGGACCATCACCTCCCTCCCCCATACTACTACTCATCTGTACAGGGAAAAGAACAGAGTCTCAGAGAATGGGCAAAAGGGACAATAAAAGACTGGGGTGATGGATGTGGTATAAGGTAGCTGATTGAATCAAGGATGGGGAGTGGCGAGAGTTGTATGCAAAATTGTTTTGACAGCAGAGACATCAACATTTTTGCACATAATACACAAAGCAGTAATGGAACAATAAAATTATCTCTGTAAATGTATATGCATATAATGTATGTATGTATGTATGTATGTATGTATGTATGTATGTATGTATATTTAAATTATTTTCAAGTACCTCTTGAAAATAATTTTTTATAGGTCACTGCTCATAGCTTCAATGCTTTCTTTAAATAAGCTCACAGAACAAAGAATGAGCAACCATGGGGAAGCATATCCAAAAACTACCTGCAATAAAAGCCATCTGTAATTCGAAGAATGCCAATGGAATTAACCCAGTTTGTGGCTTTAGAAATTGATTCAGAAACAGTGACAAACATTACACAAAGCTCTGATTAGTAACAGCCAAATACATTTGGGGAAAATAAGGAAGATCAGGTCAACATGAAATAAAGACTAATCTCTACAACCACCAAAAAAATTTAAAAGAATGTACAGTGCATCCGGAAAGTATTTATAGTATTTTTTCCACATTTTATTATTTTACAGCCGTATTCCAAAATGGATAACATTCATTATTTCCCTCAAAATTCAAACCAATACCCCATTATGACAACTTGAAAGAGATTTGTATTCAAATATCCACAGCCTTTGCCATGACACTCAAAATTAAGCTCAGATGGAGGTGACCAAGAACCCAATGTTACTCTGAAAGATTTTCAACATTTCTCTGTGGAGAGAGGAGAACCTTTCAGAAGAACAACCATCTCTGCAACACTCCACAATCAGGCCTGTATGGTACATTGGCCAGATGGAAGCCACTCCTCAGTAAAAGGCAAAAGTCTTTTTTGCCAAAAAAAACACCTGAAAGACTCCAGAAAGAGACCATGAGAAACAAAGATTAAACTCTTTGGCCTGAATGCCAAGCATCATGTCTGGAGAACACCAGGCACTGCTCATCAATAATATCTCTACAGTGAAGCATCGTAGTGGCAGCATAATGCTGTGGGGATGCAGCGTCAGGAATTGGTTGACTAGTCAGGATTAAGGGAAAGATGAATGCAGTTCATCTTCAAAAATAAGTGTGCCAAGCCTATAGCAACAGACTCAAAAGACTTGAGTCTGTAAAATGTGCCAAAGTTGCTTTTAAACAAAGCCTGTGAATACTTATGTACATGTAATACTTTTCAATTTTTATTTGTATTGAAAATAAATCTTGTAAAAAGATTTTAATCAAACTTCCTTCAGGTTGTCATTATGTTGGAATAAGACTAAACAAACCAAAATGTGGAAAATGTGAAGCGCTGTGAATACTTTCCGGACGAACGCAGTTTGAAATATGTCCAATGTAAATCATGCATTGCTTTTAAATAATGTTTTTTTTTGTTGTTTGTTTGTTCCAGAAAAGTACTAACAGAAGATAAGACCAAATGCTGCAGAGAACTTTTTTATGAATACCCTTAGCATTATGTTTAATTAACACTTTTGCATAAGTGCAAAACATATTCACATGCTCCCATCAGGCAGAACACTTTATATTTCGAGGTTTTCTGAACCATAAAACATCAAATTTCTCCTGCACAAAATGTTTAATGGAGAACCTATTTAAAAAAAAAAATCATATTGTTAACTACTTAAAAAACACTTTGATAAAAAGTTTAAATTTTTTTAGTGTTAAGAAACACACATAGGTTTCTTTTTACATTATGATTTACTAAATGCTTTTTGCAGATGTGCAACTTATCATATTTACTGAAATCACATAGAGTTAGCTATTTGTTAAGCCATTCTCGTAGGCAGTACCAGTGTCACTGCCAGGCTCATCTTGTACTTCTTTTGTATATAGAGCTGGGCATCAGGGTCTGAGATGAAAAGTGCATGCATTTTGCATAAACATTTTCCAAAACAAGAGCATGAGCAATATATTTGAATCCATATGATTTGTAGTGGTAGTAACATTAAAGAGTAAGACTTGAACTTCATATACAAAAGTTCATATACAAAACACAATAAAAGTTGATGTATAATATACAGGTTCATATTCAAGCCAAAATACAAACTTATTATTGAACCAAAAAGAAAAAATCTCTATAAATGATTCTGTAATGTAACATCCTATCATTGACTTTTTATACACTGAAACAGATCCCATAGTTACAGATGCCATGTAACTATGGAGCCTGCATGAGAGGTCATAGGTAGGTGGACAGACAGATGGATAGATAAATAAATAAATGTGATTCCTAATTAACCAGCACATGGTACTGTGAGCCAAGTCCACCACAAAATGTCCACTGTGTTGGGCCAGCCATTGAAGCAAACCACTCTCAAAATGCGCCAAGTGCAGAGGAATAATAGAGCAGTTTATAGGGCTCCATGCCCATTCACAGGCTCCCTGCGATGGGAAACTTTTAGCGCAATGGTTCAGGAGGGTTTTTTTTTTATTATTGTTTCCTAGTCTCTCTCTCTCTCTCTCTCTCTCTCTCTCTCTTCTGCTTTCAAAAGTGAAAGTGACAAAGAACCAGTGAAGGGGATTGTTTAGTGTTCCACTGGTCCAGGCCGGAGGTAAACACAGACGGCCCTGTGTGCCTCCACGGGGTTGCTGGGAAGAGGTGGGCAAAGCAAGGCAGAGGAGGAGGAATGGGGGCCCTCCGGAAGAAGAAGATGGTGAGTATAGGGTGCTGTAGTGTCTCCTGGGGAGAGCTTACATTGTAAATGTGGCATCAGGGTTCACATGAGTGCCCGTTAAGATCAAGAAAAAGTGATGAAGCTCTACGAGATTAAGTGAGTAAGTGGCAGCTTGGCCCACAGCTCCCACAGCTCTGGCTATTTACATACTCAAGAGTGGTATTAATGCTCCACAGTCCCTAAAGCTGGCACAAAGATGCACACAAAGCATCCTCAAAGGCCCATTAGAGACTTAGCTGCAAATTAAATGAGGGAATAGAAGGATAGAAGAGGGAGAGAGGAAAGAGACACAGAGATGCCCTGTGGTTCATCCACAGTTCTTAAGAGGAGATGGAGGTGAGAAGAGATTGTTCCACGAAAACTTGAGTCGCAAAAAGGACCACTCAACAGTTTTTCTCATTTACCTGTTAATATTAACAGAAAGGCCACATTCCATTGTATTTGTGTAAAAGAATGTCAGGGACTTTACAGAAGATTTTATTTTGCATAGATGTGGACAGCTCTGACATGTACTTTTCATAGTTGTCCAAATGTGCAGAAGATTCACAGTGGTGTAGTGAATTAAAAAAACAGATTAGTTCAATGCCCAAGGCTTAGTAGGCTTGGGAGCTCATTTAATGTTGGATCTACATTTATTCTTTCAACAGATTTTCAACACATTTTCAGGAACCTCTGTATTCTGGTCATGGTTGTGATGGATCCAGAGCCTCTAACAATGAGTGTGAGGCAGGAACATACCCATACCCCCCAAAAAACACCATCTATTTGTCCATCAAAATGCTTTCTATTCTGGGAACATCACACCTACAAAGCAAGGACATAACAGCAAACATGGCAAATCGGCATCATGAAATTAGACAGTATGACTCACTTCTTCACACAACCATACTTAGGACTGCATGTAATACTCAGTAAACACTGGCTGTATTACCACTCTCAAATAATGTTCATTATAGGATTAGGGATATGTCTTGATTGCATAATTTACAGCACTCATCTTTGCTGATGGAATTTTTTTCTGCTGGTTGAGAATGGAATTAATTTCATTCTACACTTCCTGTGAGGTTTGAGGCGCATTGGGCAGCCAAGCCCTGACGGCTTACTTGCTGTTTCTGTAGCAGTTTCCAAAACCAACCCTCTTCCTTTTGCAGCTGGGCTTGGGACCATCCATTCACACAATTGATAACACATGGGGGTTAGGAGTGCCTCAGGGGCCCAGGAGTGCCAGCCTGGTATGGCTCGTATGGACAAAGTCAAATGAATTAACCACTAGGCTACCACCTAGGTACAGGTACTCCCGGGACAATATATACACAACAAATAATAATTCTTACATAGCTACCAAAGGTCAATCTTCATACACACACTTACTGTCCACTTTATTACGAACACCTGTACACCTGCACATCCATGCAGTCATCTAATCAGCTGATCATGTGGTGGCAATGCAATGCATGAAGTCTTGCAAATACAGGTCGACAGCTAAAATGTCTCTTTCACTGTTGCATTGTTCCATATGGGATTTGAGATTCCTTACAGCATTTATATATACAGAATATGCACTATGGAAATATATGTTGAAAAAAACAAATAATTATTAAACAGGACCATTCTTACCATCCCAGTGGATTTATTACTGTCAGCACTCTAAATTGCAACTAACGTGTTATCAATTTATTAAGCATAGCATTATCTGGGTAGCAGATGGACTAAAAAGGCGTAAAGGACTAGAACAGTGATACATATCCATGGGGATCTCTGTTCTGGCATTCTAAGTCTCATGGGAATAGCTTAATTTGTTAGCACTGCTTTTGGAAATGTTTACAGATTTTTACACATCAGACATTGGAAAGAGGAAGTAACTAATCCCGGTGCTCTTTCAATTTCATTTATAGTCTACACAAGCACTGGACGAGCAGGAACAGGGGAAGAGCGAGTGAGAGATGTGGAGCAAAACAGATAGACTAGGGCAGGGAGGAGTGATGAGGAGGAAAGAGAAAAGGAGTTGAATGGCTTGGAGTTTGGCAGTGTCTCCATGTTCCCATGAGGATTATTCAAGTGCTACAGTAGATGCCGCCCAGTACAACCCTGTCTACAGCTCTGAATAGACTGAATGAATCTTCACCCATGGATACACACAGGCACACAAATTATGTAGTCTTGTTCACTTTTATCATTCTGATATAATTTCTCCATATGCTTTTTGTAAGCAAAAATCTCATTTTCCCCATTTTAAAGATTAGCAGTTTGCCAGGCTTGCTGCCCCAAGCATATGGTGCTCACATGATCTGCCGCTTGACCACCCCTCCCCTTGCGACAGAACCCCTTCCCAAATCTCATACATCTCCCCAAATGAACAGAGCCCCACTGTCTTTCATCTCTCCCCACTTATTGTATTTGTAAGATAGATCTAATGGACAGGCTTCTACTCCCTGTGTATCAAAAACCATATTCTCTAAATGAAACCAGTGGAGACTTTTACCACTGTATTTTACTCCATTTGATAGGCTTATTTGGCATTTTATAGTTCAGTTTTAACATAAAATGATATTCCCCTGCAAAAACATGTCTTAAATTGCCAAAAGATTGATTTTGTAGAATAAGGATTTTATGTTCATTTAAAAAATACCTGATAATGTATGTACTGACTTTTATTACTCTATGTATTACACCACATAAGTGAACCAGTAGAAAGTTTCTGAGCAATAGGCGATGACAGACAAATGTTAATGTGTCTATGTACGGCAATGATGAAGCAATAAGCCCACAAATAAACACTCCATTTTACTATTGAAAGAACTGCTGAAGTGAGCTGCACCCTTCCTGTAGGAATTTAATGAAAAGGGCCTCTGGGCACAAACCAAAACAGATTACCTGCATGGGTCGTCTCACCCTTTCAATCACACAGACCACGGCATTCCATCAGCTACAAGCCTGAGGGCAGACATTGCCCCCTGTTTAGATCTCACACTGGAATTTCTAACAAAGAAAAATCACTCAAACACCTTATAGCGAGTGGTGATCTAGCACTTACAGAATAGTTACATGGACTTCATATCTAAGAAACGAGGAGGTTAAGGAGTAAAGAGATTTGCACACAAATTACAGAAAACAGTATACTCATCATTTATTTTACAATGATGTAGAGCAGTGTGCTATCTATCTATCTATCTATCTATCTATCTATCTATCTATCTATCTATCTATCTATCTATCTATCTATCTATCTATCTATCTATCTATCCATCCATCCATCCATCCATCCATCCATCCATCCATCTACACCCACTCTGTCTCCCTTGTTCCACCCAACACACCCTCCACTTCTACAAAGGAACGAGTGAAGCACATGGATGCGCGCGGACGCTCATTCTGTTAATGCACGTCTTCTTCATTAATGTGACCTTTTTTTTACTTCTAATTGGAAACTGTTTCAGTACTTTACAATCAGATTCAATTAACATTTAAAGAACTGGAAAAAAAAACTCGTAATGCTAATTCACAACCTGCGCAATGGGACAGTACTGTACAGAACTGCACGCGCCAAACCGGCTGATTTAACTCCAATGTTTGAAGGCTATTTTCCAGAATAGTTTCTAGAGCAGAATTAACACATTTGAGTTGATTTTCATGCAGCTGGACAGTCATGAACACTGTAAGACCTAACACACGCTACTGTTTTGTGTGTGTGTGTGTGTGTGTGTGTGTGCGTGAGTAACCAGGAAGCGCAGTTGCGCGCCGCTCCGGAGCGTGTTATTGTAGTGAAGCGCGCGCTCAAAGCGGCTGCTTTTCATAAAATAGTATCATGCTACAAAATATTACTGTCTGTGATCGGAAGTACTAGTAAACTAGACGCAGAAATTACATTGCGAATCATATTGAGTGTATATTTAGATCTAATATTTCAATGCATATTAATATATTGATCTGTGGAGGACACGCTGCTGCATGTGTCTCTGTAAACTGAGAGACACTCACCTTTGTTGTCAACCTGGGTGAAATCGAAGACTTGTTTGGCGCTCTGCTGTCTCGCATCCACTTTTTTGTGTGAAAAGCCGCTGAGATGTAGAGAGAGAGAGAGAGAGAGAGAGAGAGAGAGAGAGAGAGAGAGAGAGAGAGAGAGAGAGAGTACGGTGATCTCTACGGGGTAATCCGTGGAGCTCCGAGCTCAACAATCCCACTGAATACAAGCTGCTTCCCTGAAAACTGAGTGTGTGTCGTTCACACTCCTCCTCTCCCCTCCTCTTGCTCTTCCTCGTCTCAACCCCCCCCCCCTCTCTCTCTCTCTCTCTCTCTCTCTCTCTCTCTCTCTCTGTCTTGTAACAGGTGATGAGTAGGTTAAACGGCCAGGCTTCAGTTGAAGCTCATCCATGTGATTTAATCATCTGTATAACAATTCCCTGTATGGACTTTTATTTCTTTGGATAACAGGATATAGAGATGGAAAACATTAATGACCTTGTAGTGACAAAAAGTCACGGTTACATTCTGTGGTTACGGTTATGGCTATGGTTACTCGCTGGCTTGGTATGGGGTTATGAGAACGTTTTGTAGTTTTAGCACCTAAATCCTAAGGCGAATTATTAGTGGACCATAAGGACCACTATACTTTATACATTCAATAAAATGCACACAGAGGTTGCAAATCATCCCAGTACAGGGAAAAATAAGATGCCTTTACTTCTGAGTGTGATTGATTTGGAGAGTGTGTGTGTGTGTGTGTGTGTGTGTGTGTGTGTGTGTGTGTGTGTGTTTGTGTGTGTGTGTGTGTCTGTGTGTGTTTGTGCATACATTTTTATTCTCTTATGACGTTTTAATGAAATTATATGAATTCTATTGGATCAAAATTGTGCACATTGTATAACTCAGTATATGTTCTCATTCATGAACTCACACAAATACAATTGGGTAAATAATGTATGGATTATGCTTGACATGGCACAGACATTAACCACACACTTTTACTAAATGAGCATTTTAACAATATTTCTATTTATTTTTCCTGGGTTTCAGCATTTTTATTTGTTAATAAAATTCTATAAATAAATTTATATATTTTTAATTTTCTAATTTGCCTATTTTTAATCAGTATAGATTAGTATTTGATAAGGGTCAGGGTTAGGATTTACTTTTTCAATCAATATTTGTATATGCACAGCTCCTACATAGGAAATTGTGACTTGTGGTCGAAAAAATTGTGTTGACTGTTTCTATTTGCATATTGTCATTTATGTTGTCAAAATAAATCCTATGCAATATTATAATGTAGATTTAGGTCCATATCACCCATTCCTAATTTGCATACCCTGCCTCCTTTGTACATAATATTGAAACATTCCATGGCTGTTTAATCCATAATCTATGACCTGCACCTAAAATCCATAAATTTAGTAAACAGTATTCATGAAAATGTCATGAAATATTAATGCATGCTTCTGCACTACTTAAACACGAAGGTTAGATTCTAATCCAAGGTATGCCATGTGGTGAGCTGTATAACAAGAAGCTGATGATGATCACACCGCTATATCAAGTGTGCTATTTTCAGGCTGTGAAGTCATAACATTTACAGGAAAGCTGCTAAGAAATCATGAGGGCTTCGTTTTCAGACATAAAAAAGAGGAAATTATAAAGATAAGATTTCATCTTTAATAGTAAAGGCAGTGAATCTACACTGTGACTCTCACCCCAACATAACAACAACAGCATGAATTAATTTAGACTCTCTCTCTGATAACACCTCAATCTGTTTCACTGGCATGCTGACAGATTATAGCAGTCTTAATGAATTGTGTGGGGTGTATTTTTTGGAAGAAGACTTTATTTTGCAGGCTCACTTGACAATCCTAAAGCAAATCCAGATTGTTATACAGTGCAGTACATACTGAGCATTAGAAACCACAGGTCAAATTTTCTTTCTTTGAAATGGGCTATTCTAAAAGTAAATTTATGGATTATTTTCATTGATCCCCACTTATTAAAAAGATGCAAACTTCACATGAATAATAATGCAATTCATATGAATATTACACATTATTTTTCATACATTCTGTGTGATTATTAAAAAATTCATAAATATTAGATCCAGTATTATTCACATAATTCACTTTTGTTTAATCGAATTTACATGTGCCACTTCAGTGTGTGGTGAAATGTGACCACATTTTCCATATACACACTTTTTCACAGGAAACATGAAACAATTATAAACCAACACATGATTTGATTCACCACTGTTTAAAAGATTATCGAAAAAAAATGCCATAATCTGCGTTTAGAAGTCTAATTCTTAATTAATAGTGTTTTTTTTTTATCATGTTTTAAGATATAATAATTAATAATTGTTCACTAATTTGATTGGACAGGTGAGATTTAAAGATTGTTTATAATTGTAACTTCACTAAGATGTTTCACTGTGTGTATCTCTCCGCTTGCCTGTGTTTGCTGCCCAAGACTTCTCTTCACTTGTGCCGATCTAAAGCATAACAGCAGTGTTCCTTGTGCCCTATCGCTGAATTGATCTAATGTTATATTGATCTAGGACTGCTTATCATTCAGCATTAGAGACCTTTGTATTTGGATTGGGGTGTTACTCTATTATGTCTGTGCAGCTCTACTAATGAAGTGGCTTTGCTGCATCTCTAAAAAAGATTTCTAGTTATACAGTAGATGTCACACTACACATACTCCAGATGAAGCCTCTCCTCCAAGTTTCATTTCACAGTCATTTTGGAGGGAATGTTATATACATTCCTAACAAGGTTTGCTGTCGAAACTAATTCACTTATCATTTAGAGAAATTGAGAAACAGGAGCTTTTCAAAAACTGTTAAGGTAATCAAGGTATCAAGTCAAGTTGGTTTTCATCTATACCTGCTTTCTACAAGGCATAAACAGCTGTTCCCTCATCAGGCTCTATTTTCTCTCTTTTTTAATTATTATGACAAAGGAAATGCAGCTGTTGTGTTATGAGGCAACCAGAGAACACAAATCACCACAAAACAAAGAAAACAGCTGACACACAAGACTCTTTCTGTAAATGATAAATACAAATCTTAAAAAAACAGAAATTGTCACCATAGCAACGTTTATGTTTTTTTTAAATCTTTGTTAAATAACACAAAAATTTACTTATTATTATCCTTAGATGAGACAAAGTCCATGTTTATGAGCTATTACTATAGCAACAATAACCTATTAAAACAAGAACAATAATATAAACCTACCAGGTAGAAATAAATAATTAACTTCAACTATTATTTTGACTCAACGAGAAAATAAAGAATAACTTGGTAGATTTCCAAGCCAATACTGAATAAGAGATTGTGTGAGTCATTGAAATACACCATGGATTGTGTGGAAGAAGAACAAATAGGAATGGTATGAGTTTTTTTTCTATAGTAAGCATGTTTTAGCCTTATTTTTTTTTCTTGTGTAAAGCATGCTAGGAGTAAGATATAAAAAAAAAAAAAATCAATCACACTTACTCAACACCAATCTCAGCATGCTTTGAATTTGACTTATTGACTTATTGTTTTTTTCCCAAACCCCAGTGTGGATGAGTGTATATGTTTAAACAATGCACAATGTAGTGTTGGCACAATGTATAGCATACTGAATTTGTGGTACTAATGCGGTACAGTGACTCTGCTCCAACGTGTTAAATCCTTAATAAAGCAGCACAGCTCAAGGCCTCTCATGGGAGCAGCATGGGGGATGGGCAGCAGGCTCACAAATTGAGCCATCACCTCAGGGTTGTGAAAAGAGTAAAGGCAATACATAGCTGCCGTCCTTAACAGTGCTGGTTCCTCATTACCTATCTGGAAGGTTAATGGGTGTGTGGTGACTGAGGCGGATTTGCGATTTCACATCATGTTCATTCATTTGATTCCACATCCTGTAAATTACTGAAGCAGTTTACAGATGAAACTGTCAGCAATGTGCGCACACGGAACCCCTGGATATTACTCATGGGATTTGGATCAGTTGATTTTTTTTTCTTCTTGTAAATCAAATTCAGCTGTGGTCTCTAACCTTACAATCCATAGCAAGCTGTCGTGGAAAGCAGCAGGGAAATAAACGAGTCTCTATAAATCATGGTGTCATTCTGTAGTTAAGCTGATAGCAGGCTGTGAGTGATAGCGAAATTATACTCACATGAACATCTAAATGTACATATTATATACCAAATATCGAAACGCACATTTTTTGTGTGTGAAAAATAAAATGCAGAAAAAGTCACCACCTGACATCATTAAACAGGATTGAATTCATTGTTTAAAAAGAGCATGAGTTAAAATCAAGTGTTTTTGAGTTACAGGTCAAGAATGAATCAAATTCATTTTAATTGTTTGCTTCAAGTAATGAGGTTCTTTTACTGAATAAAGAATGCCTTTTTTCTCGAGTGTGCCAGTACCATTTATGGCTGTGTGATTGCATAATGAATAGACAGAAGTGGAGACACAACAATGAACAGTGTACAAATGCTAACACGATTTTTCCAGGTATCAGCAGGCGTTTGCACTTCTCATAGTGACACACTAGCAAAGCTTTTCCTATGTTCACTTTAATGTAACAACTATGATGTATATAAGTCATAGACAAAAGGGTATTTGAAAACAAAACAATTAAATAATTATTATTAATATTCTTAGTGCACCACAGAGATTTGATGTTAGAACTCATTTTTACATTATTATGTTTGTACTATAAGCCTTGTATGTATAAAGTGGTAGAATGTCAGATATTGTTTATGCATATAAATAATTTTTAGTAAAATCTTTAGCTGTTAGATCCTAGCCTTTGACCCACAAGCAGATGCTTTTCGGGTTTTCTGGCAATATGTTGCATTTTTATCGCAGGTATTTGTTTGGTGGTCTGAAGGAAAGTCAAAGGTCACAATGGGTGAATTCTGGAAAACCATATGTTTACATTAAAATCTGAAGTGATGCAAAACTAAATGTTCTGCCTGAATATGTCTGTCTCTTGGTGGATGTGAAGACACAATTATCTGATCTTTCAAAATGTTTTTACACAAGATACTTCTATATGTGGTACTGTAGACCATAAAAATATCTGAGGTATGGCCTCATTCAAGGTAACATGAATGAGAACCATATGAGTCATATCAGTATTCCTGTTTTTTTGTCCCATGTACTTTCCAGTTTGAGTAAATGTACTTGGCTACTGTACTTTCAAGTACATTTTTGGTTACTTTCTAGTTTTACTGAGTATCCAGCAACTTTTACTCTCTACTCAACTACATTTATAATTAATATATGTACTTTTTACTTCACTATATTTAACTTGTTTGACGACGATTGTTACCAATTACATTTTGCACCTCTGTTGAAGATGTCATCAAGACTCAACACTCCTCTACCCGCCTGTTCTGCCTGTGAGCCACTTTTAGCACAGCTGGCCTTATTTGCTGTCCAAAAAGAGCTAGAATAATTCCAAACATTTTGAGAACCATCTTTTGTTAAAATTTGAATAACAAAAATTGCCCATCTCTGACATTGAGCGGTGTATCAAATCAGTCAGTTCTAAATATTTGTTTTGACTTTATCTAAAATTATTTACCTTGATGTTATTTTTATTTGCATCTTTGAGCATACGTTCAGTATGAGCGAAATACTGTTAGTAAGTGCTAAAATCAGACACTCTTGTCATGTTGGTGACTTTGTAACTTGTAATGGCGTAGGTTTTGCACTAAGGTATCTATACTTTTACTGAAGTATGATTTTTAGGTTAGCTACCTCTGAAGGATGGAGATTAAGGATTTAATTGATATTTGAGGAAATATATCCATGCAAAACTGCAAGGAACCTAAAAAAAAAAACAAGTAGCATTCAGAACACATGCCCAAGTAATCAATGTGCACATGTTAGAGAAGAGCAAGGAGAGCAAGTGCATTCACATTAAAGACAGATATTATATTGTTCACTTGTGGCTAACAATACGAACCTATTTATACATCGACATATAAATACAGAACTTATAGCGATTTTTCTGGGCAACACCCACACACAAGATTGCTGTCAATGCACATGCCCTATCCTATATTTATAAATATTTATTGTATTGTTAGCTTTTTTCACTGTTACTACCTCAGTTTAATAATGCACACAATTGCATTGCACATACAACTGAACATATCTGTTATATTTTTTTGCATTTACATGTAAGAAAATTCTGTTTGTATATAACAAAAAGTAATGTATTTTTAAGGGACAGGCATTTTAGTGAAAATTGCACTGTTTTGGGTTGTGTCTGTGTGATGAAATGTGATTTAATTGATTTGATTTGAATTCTCCAGACAAAAAGATCCACTATGAGAGAGAAAAATGGAATTGTGCAATAAAGCATGTAATGTAAACATAGCTTAACTGTGAAATATCAGGCTTTAATCAAGTTGTTGGTCTGTAATGTAGGAAAGCAAATATAAACCTAATAAAATGTAAGATTATATAGCAACATTTGAAGATTTAGTCAACATTTGCTGTTATAATAACCTTCACTCTTCTGGGAACTTGTTCCAATACATTTTTGGGTGTACTTGTGGGAATTTGAGGTTTTTATCCACAAAGGTGTTACTAAGTCAGATACTGATGTATGGTGAGGAGGCCTGGGGTGCAGTCAATGTTCCAATTCATCTCAAAGGTGTTTAGTAGGGTTAGGCCAGAGCTCTGTAGTAGGCCACTAAAGATCTTCCATTCCTATGTCTTGAGAAACCATGCCTTTATGGACTTTGCTTATTGCACAGAGGCATTTTCATGTGGAAACAGGTTTTGGTCTCCCAGTTGAAGTAAAGGGGAAGATTTTATGCGACTGCATCCAAGGACATCCTTTACAATTCATTCAATTCAAGCCACATGAAAGCAGGTGTAAAATATTGTCTTTAAATGCAATTTTCTCCTTTTCTTCTTTTTTTGTATTAAAAGTGTGAAATAAAACTTTCTTGTAATTCAAATATATAAAGAAACCTAAGAGAAACATGTTTGATTATATACAATTACATAGAGAAAATGTTAACATTTCACCATGTGATGGCCACAGATCATGTTTGTGGCTTTGCTGTATGTAAAAGATGTTTAGAAAGCAGCTCAGCGACTATAATGTGTACTTTTTCTTGAGCAAATGTTAGTCTTTTATGATTCCGATTCCCAGCACAGTTGCTCCCTGCAAATCATGGGGTCAACTTTAAGCTCTCAACCAATCAGGTGAATGAGAAGTTAGCTTCTACTCAGTCGCTAATGATGCCCTACGAGTTAATGGAGCGTGAGAAGAAGCTGCGTTTCAATGGCACTGGAAAAGCTTTTTTTTTCTCTTACTTCATCTGGCATGTTTAAAGATTCTGTACAATTGCCTGTAAAATAAAGAGAAACAACAACAAGAGGTCTTTTACAAAGCCACAGGGCACACAGGCTCCCAAGTGAAATCACCTCCAACAGCAAATCTTTTGCACAAGTCTTTATTGTGGACGAATGGGAAAAAACGTTCGATCCAAATGCCCATGAGGCCTAAGTGATAAACCGAGCATTGGACATGCTCAGACAAACACTAAATCCTGAGAATCATACGTCACTATGTGCGTGTACGTGTGTGCATGTTAGCGCCTCTACTTGTTAAGGGGGAAGGGTGTGTGCCCCTGAGAAGAGAAGACAAAGGGTTCCATCCCCTCTCACATACTCTCTCTCACACACACACACACACACACAGACACACACACACACACACACACACACACACACACACACACACACACACACACACACACACACACACACACAAAACAACACTGCATTCATGGCATTAACTCTTGGTAGGAGCTTTTATCTCTGTGGGCATCTTTCTGGAAATGGGTTCAGTGCAGATGGATCTAATCCTATACCACCTGAGTGTGTGTGTGTGTGTGTGTGTGTGTGTGTGTGTGTGTGTGTGTGTGTGTGTGTGTGTGTGTGTGTGCAAGCATGCATGCATGCAAGAGTGTATCTGTGTGAATTTTAAGTTGTATGTTTATGAGGACAGTCATGTGGGATATGTTTTTTATGTGTCTATGGGTCAGTGGTTATGAATCCTTTGGCTGTTTTATGAGCTGTGTGTGTGTGTGTGTGTGTGTGTGTGTGTGTGTGTGTGTGTGTGTGTGTGTGTGTGTGTGTGTGTGTGTGTGTGTTTGTGTGTGTGTGTGTGTGTGTGTGTGTGTGTGTGTGTGTGTGTGTGTGTGTGGTGCGTATGTGTGCATGAATAACAGTTTGCTTGCAGCACCTTCTGTGTAACAACACAAATATAAAATATATATATATATAAAATCTTAGCTTTTATTTAGAAATGTATTGCATGTGTCCTGTTTTACATGCCTATACCATGCATTTCTCATAAACATTTATTGTTGTGCATGCTTTTTCAATAGATTGCTTAAATTGTATATAATGTAAAATTAACACAGAACATTTTTTTTTTACCCAACAACAATGTATTTTACTTGAATGCACTTGAATGTCATCTGTTCAGTTTGTCAGAACAAGGTGAAATCATTTTTAGTCCAGCAGCCACAATGATATGGTAGTGTTGATTTATCAGGTACAGTAGTGTATTGTGGATTTGTAACACCTTAAACACCCTTAATAATATGTAGAGTGTGCAAAACAGGTATTATATTTCGTTGGCGACAACTAATAAAGTGGTTTTCAACTAGAACCCCAACAGGGACACAGTGCATCCGGAAAGTATTCATAGCGCTTCCCTTTTTCCACATTTTGTATTTTACAGCCTTATTCCAAAAGGGATTTCATTTATTATTTTCCTCTGAATTCTACAAACAATACTCCATAATGACAACGTAAAACAAGTTTATTTTTGCAAATATATTAAAAATAAAAATAAAAACGCAAAAACAAAAATGTACATCAGCCATGAAACTCAAAATTGCATCTTGATTCCTCTGATAATCCTTGAGATGTTTCTACAGCGTGATTAGAGTCCACCTGTGGTAAATTTAGTTGATTTGACATGATTTGGAAAGGCAAACACCTGTTTATATAAGGTCTTACAGTTAATAGTGCATCTCAGAGCACAAACGAAGCCATCAATTCCAAGGAATTGTCTGCAGAAGAAAGAAAGGGTACAGAAAAATTTCTGCAGCATTGCAGGTCCCAATGAGCACAGTGGCCTCCATCATTTGTAAAAGGAAAACCACCAGGATTTTTCCTTTAGCGGGCTGCCCAGCCAAACTAAGCGGTCAGGGAAGGAGGGCCTTAGTCAGGGTGGTGACCTAGAACCCGATGGTTACTCCAAAAGAGCTTCATCATTTCTCTGTAGAGAGAGGAGAACCTTCCAGGAGAACAACTCTGGTTTCTGGAGGAAACTGGGCCCCGTTTATTACCTGGCCATTACCATCCCTGAAGCATGGTGGTGGCAGCATTATGCTGTAGGGATGTTTTTCAGTGGCAGGGACTGGGAGACTAGACAGGATCAAGGTTGAGATGAATGCAACAATGTACAGAAAAATTCTTGATGAAAACCTGCTCCAGATTGCTCTGTATCTCAGACTGTGGTAACAGGACAACGACCCTAAGCACACAACCAAGATAACAAAGGAGTGGCTACAGGACAACTCTGTGAATGTCCTTGAGTGGCCCAGGCAGAGCCCAGGCTCAAACCCGATTTAACATCTCTGAAGAGATCTTAAAATGTCTGTGCTTGAGAGTTTCTGCAAAGAAGAATGAGAGAAACTGCCCAAATAAGTGTACCAAGCATATAGCATCATACACAAAAAGACCTGAGTCTGTAATTGATGCCAAAGTTGCTTCAACAAATTATTGAGCAAAGGCTCTGAATGCATATGTACATTTAATTAATTAAATTTTTTATTTTAAATACATTTGAAAATATTTAAATCAAACTTCTTTCACATATACCAAATAGCAGGTGTTGCTGATAAAAGCCCCATATATACACAAAGGGGTGATTACTAACCTATATAATATATGATGTGTAACATGACAGATAAAGCAAGAGCACACAAAAAACCTCACAGTTCATTATTATCAATATAAAACTGATTAACCTAAAACCATACCAGATTTTGTCTAAAACTATTAACTAAAACTGAACCTTTATGGCCATCTAGTGGTCATGTTTCATTGTTTATTTTTTTAATAAGTTGTTTACCCAAGCTACACCAGTGTAAACTTTTACTCAATGTTGAATTTAAGAATTAAGTCTTTGCCTTTGTCCACTGATAAATGTTTAGATTTGTGTAACTAATGAATATTAGGTGTTATCAATCATCGTCTTGGATGTTGTTCTGAGATTGTCCATTATTGTGATAAAAATCTTATTTACAATTACATTTGCCATACATAATTAGCATTTGTCATATGCCCTTGTCCAAAGCAGTAGAATATACATTATAGAATATACATTATAGAATATACATTATAGAATATACATTATAGCTTATTATTTTTTAGTATTATTACTTAGTATTATTTTCATTATTGTTATTTTGCACAAAATGGCAAAATATTAAGCTTTTAATAATCTTTTCAAATAATTGGGCAGAAAATTATCCTTAATTGCATAAATGAGTAGGTGTAAAGGTTTTCTCAATAAATTACCAGGACAGGGAGCTTATTTGATGGCCTGCAGGCTCCACCCTGTGCTTTCATCCTGTGGAACTCTAGTACAGTCATGATACTGAGGGTGTCATATTTTGGTTTGTTTTTGGCCTTTGGTGCTTACTGTTGTTTAAAGACTTGGGTTCAGTGTAATATATTTCCTTGACATGTTTTGTTTTGGTTCAATTTTTGTTTGGACATGTAGGCCACCACTAAACCATTCCCTTCTAAATATTTTCAAATTGGACAATATTTTAAATAGAAAGAATTTTCTTTCAAGTTTGAAAGTAAATAAATGAAAAGTAAGCAAACACCACTCAATACAATTGTATGTGGTTTTAGAGGTTTAGTCTGGTGGTTAAATATGTTTAACATACACCCTCATGTTTCTCTTTCATAGACCACAAAAACATAAAACAATCCAAATAGATTCCTTCATAAAACAAACACTAAATTGTTTTATTTAAAAGGCAATAAGTTCACAATCAATTTTACACTATATATACATCATGTCTGTCATGTTTACAGTCGTTGAATAATACATTACACTATATGTACATAACCAATATTCAGAAAATCAAATATCACTGGTATGAAATATATCAGGAGATTTGGTTCTCTGGTCAAATATACAGCACCCGATTACCTGAGGAACCATGTGTGGTTAAGCGAAGGGTTCAGTGTTCACAGAAGTTTAGTTTTGATGATATTTTAAGGCGAGTTTATGGTCCCTTTGCTACTCTTTTAAGCAAATTATAAAACTGGAAGAAGCTGCTCCTAGTTCAGCATAGCGTAAATTCCCTTCTTAACTACCACTGTTTCTCATGGCAGCATAGTCCAGTGTTAGTTCAGCCTTTATACCAAGCTACAAATGAAAGGATTATTAGGGCAGAACAGAAGAGGCATTGGTTGAAAGAGGAATTAATTTGCTCATAATTTATTACTTCATATTGCTCTCAAAAAAGTCAAGAAAGTTGGAGATGTCTGTGTAGACAGTATACAGTTCTGGGTTGCAGTCAAGAGAGTCATACCCGAAACTGACCAATCCCAGGAGCTTCCATTCATGCATTGGGTATGGTAACAGTGAAGAAGCAAGGTCAGGAGAAGAAGTAGGTGGTGCAATCAAGACCCCACCAGTCTCAGCTGGACAAATGTTAGAGGGACTAACGCCAGGACCAAGGCGCCCACACAACATGTTCTCAGAAACACTGATGGGAAGGCCATATTGGGCATACTGTTGCTCACAGTGCACCACATCACCCAGCATCACTGTGCCCACACGTGCCCTCTCGCTCTCCCCAGCACTGACGTCAGGAATGAGGGACCAGCCCGTCACTATGGCTTGTTTGGGGAGAGTCTCTTTCTCTGCATTGTGGGGGGTTGGGAGGCAGATGGGCAGGATATGTTCAGCAATACGAGCTTTATCCAGCAGTTTGAGGATAGCCAGGTCAGAGTCTAGTACTAGAGGGTCATAATTAGGGTGTACAGTGATCGAGGACACCTAGGAAATTAAAGATAAATTAAAGATAAATAAAAAAAAGAAACTTTTAGAAACCAAAATGTTAAACAACAGTACAACAGACTAACAGCAATCACACAGACTATTTTTTACAGCGCTATTGTTTTTACATTTGCATTAACATTTAAGGATTTATTTCCTTTACATTTTTTCCCATCTAATCTTGTATATCATACATTTTGAAATATATGTAAAATTTTTAGAACCAGACACAAAAGCCCCTCCAAATTCTTGGGACAATGCAATGCTTTATTACTTTCTCAATGCAATTAAGAAAGTAATAAAGTAAAAAATTTTTTCAAGGTCAATAACAGTACCCATTTTCACCCCATCCCACAAACTCTTAGTGTATTTCTCACCCTGAGGTGCTGCAAG
Source organism: Silurus aristotelis (assembly GCF_946808225.1). Taxonomy (NCBI): domain Eukaryota; kingdom Metazoa; phylum Chordata; class Actinopteri; order Siluriformes; family Siluridae; genus Silurus; species Silurus aristotelis. The sequence continues at coordinate 16,058,212 of NC_139580.1, forward strand.
CCCTTAGTCTGGTGCAGGTCACTGCGGTAATGTTTTCCCAGCACCACCCGTATTTTCGACACGTCCAGTGGATAGACTTTCCCAAGATCAGTGACGCAGTGGGCAGCCACCACTATGCTGCGCTGGTTAAGCAGAGCTCCACTACAAACCAGCTGCCAGTTCTCTAAAGATATATCATCTTCCTTAAACATCAGCCCTTCGTCTTTCTCCAGGCTAGTCGCTTTCCCTATTTTTTCTCCATGATCTTGGCCAGACCTTCGGTAGATAGCAACCAACCACGGCCAGTGAGAGTCTGCTGGATGCTGTGGATCAAAGTTTGGCAACTTGCCACATACTGGCATACAGCGAGTGCAAAAAAAAGAAATATTTAATTAGGACAGAGGAATGAATTACAGGTGAAAAATTAGTAGTCATGCAATAAACGCTTTTATGTAGGTGAGCTAACTTGCTCTTTGCCCAAAGGTCTCTGTCTGTTTCTCTTTTCCTGTGTTTTCCCATATGTGTGGGCTTTACTAAAGGGATGGGTGTGTGTCATGTTTTGCTTGCATATGACGTTCCCTCAAAGGGTTTCATGTCCTGTAAGTTTTCCTATTTTTCTATTTTTTCCAGTCAGCAAAAGGTTTGGCTCTTATGTTCAGATTTTTATAGTTGTTCATTATTCAATAACATTTAAACATTAAAATATCTAGAAACATACTAAATAAACAATGTGTTGAGTGTACATTTAGCCAAGAGTCATTCCTGTGTTTTGAATTATATCCTGCTCCCTTACCTGGTGAACAGGAGACATGGCGTCCACTCCATTTGCCTGTCTTAAGGCAGGTTCTTCGGGTGCTGCCAGTGTGGTGGTAGTAGGGTGAGGTGCACCCATATTCAATGTGTGTGTAAAGGTGGTGGAAACCCTGTGAAAGTGGAGGCAAAGTTGGGGGTCCTTTAGTTGGACTCACTGGACTGAAGAGTTTTGTCAAGCCTGAGGCAGAGTAAAACTTATGCACGGGTGTTTTTCTGCAAAAAAAAAAAAAAAAAAAAAATCATTTTCAGACTTTCTTCTTACATAGCTAACTACATTTATTAATGAGGGATGTGCTTAATTAATGGAGGTCTATGAATGAAATGTAACTGTACTGATCATCACTCAAAGAATCATTGGCTAAATTTACTACATAGTTATGTTAAAAGCATATCTTTACAAATGATTAGCATGTGAATGGGAAATAAATGAAGAAAAACAAAAACAAAATGATCTTAAAATCATGGGCCACCCTCAAAGCCCACAGAATAGAGAATGCTTTGTGTTATGAGTTCTACAGAAGTTAGTTGTCTTCTATAGATGGAGTTGATTCATCCTGGAAGAGACCACACCCATTGTATTGTGGTGACCAGTCAGAACAAGTGAACACAAACCATGGCAACTAAATATCCCACACAGCATAAGAGAGCATGGCTTTTCTTTAAATTCATCATTCTTTAGATCTACATGAGTCAGAGAAAGTCTGAGTTTTTACCTGAATGGGACTTGTGGGGGCAAAACTTTCTGTCTCACCAGTACTGACACTTTGGGCTCCCGGCAGGCTGCACATACAAACACAATAATATGTTATATAATCCTATCTGAGTTGGTTGATATGGCACACAAAAAGTGCTTTGAATTTGCATCAGCAACAGACAGACAGTTATCTCCTCTAAATCTAAGTGGGCCAGGTTTCAATCTGGCAGAAAGGGACAGAGCCAGCTCATACCCCGCACACAGATGGGCTGTATGTCGCTCCAAGTGCCATTAGGCTGGCAGGTCCTGCGAGCACTGCCACTCAGAGCATACGAGTGGTTGCAGGAGAACTCCACCGTCTCTGGATCTTCACCAGATACCCACTCATAAAAGCCATGGTATAGCCGAGGGGGAGGGGGACACTTCCTGCCCTCAGCCTCTGAAAGAATGAGGAAAAACGATGACATGACTGCACATTCAATGTATTTTTTATGTTGTAAGTGATTGAACATGAAAGATTACCAATGATGCTGAGATTTTCCACTCCTTTCTCAATGTGATGACTTTCCATTTCAGCTCTCGGTTCCATATCTGTAGGCTTTTCTTTGATTGGACTCTCTGCGTCTGATCCTGTTGTTTTTTTGTGGTCCACATCTTGCTCTGTCTGCCCAGTCGTAATCTTCTCAGTGTCAGGGATCTGTGTTGGTATAATGGCTCTCACTGTGCTGTTATCTTCATGGGCTTGTGGTTGAATCTTTGGGTTTTCTTTTGGGAGCAATGCCTGCAAGCTTTCCTCTATATCGTTGCTATCTACTGGCTCAGTGTTGTTGCCTGTGCTTGAAGTGTCTATTTTATAAGGGACATTCTCCTCTTTCTCATCTTTTCTCAGGCTAACTATTGTGTACTGTGGGATTTCGGTTGCTGTTTCTCTGTTATCTGTTTCAGTAGCCTTGTGCATGTTGGTCTCTTTAATAGTGCTTTTGTCATCAATTAGCACAATGTCTACAATGTTCATGTCCAAGTCATTAGTTGGGTCTATTACAACTTTTTCTGCACTGTCCAAATCTCCATCTTTGTCCAAGTAGTGAACGATTTTCCCATTGTCTGAGTCTTTTTTCCGTACTTTGTTCATGCTATCTTCAGAATCTTTGTCATTAATTTTGTCCTTGATTCCAACTGTAGGTTTTTCCTTCCCAAAGTCTTTGCCTGGATCCTTCCCTATGCCTTTCTCCACCTCTTGGCTTTTACCACTGTCCATGTCTAATCCAGTCTTGTCTTTCCCACTGATCGTTTTTTCCAGGCTAACTGTTTTGTCTGGAGTCTTCTCTTTCTCTATTACAGTCTTATCAATAAAGTCAGTGTGTTTGTCTTTTCCAATATCTGAACCTTTTATTATGTCCTGTTCTTTATCTGGTAGAGGCATAAGTCCCTCTGAAAGAGATTAAAATATTATTGAGAAAAGGTTACCCTGATATGTCTTTGGCCCATTAACAAGATATAAATCACTAGCATAGGGCTGTATTCAGAGTTCACGTAAACATGTGGGAATTTTATATTTTTTATTCACATTGGTATTGGACTTCAAATGTAACTACAAACTTAATATTACAACTTATATAAATATTATGATTAAATATTACTTAATTATTAGATTTCTTTTTACACAATTAAATTTGTTCTTATGTTATTTTTGATAGAGTGTGAATCATTATTATATAAGTCTGGCCCATATTCTATACTCACTTTATGTCACACAGAAAAGGATGTAAATATAAAACAATGCAGTAAATTACATTTAAAGCCAATATATTGAATATATAAATGTGACCCTAGTCATTATGTGATCATACAACCGATTGCAGTGCAGATTCAACACCGGTGGAAAGGACAATGGGGGAAACAGCTACTTAAATGTTGTCACTGTTTGTTAGTAATCTTGAGAATATATATATTTTTTCATTGATAAACTATGCTTTAAAAATCTGTAGGTGTCATATGCTCTTTCTTTACACTACAAGAGTACACTGAATTAATAAACAAATATTTGTATTATCTTTTAAACACAGCAAAAAAAGGCCTTCATTCAAGCTTAAGGGACTGTGAAAACCATATTTTTAAAACAAACCTCATTTTGGATTAATGTATTAATTATATGCAGGACTATTAATGCAACAATTGACCTGTATTTATTTTTTTTAATATGTATAATGTTTGAAAGTAAAACATTCTTACATTTGTAGCCAAGTCTGATAACAGCCCATAAAGACCAATAAAATTAAAGATAAAATGTTTAAGCCCTTTAAATACATAAACATCCTGCATTGATTGTAGTCTCTTACATTACTGGCCTGACATCATAACAAGAGTAATAAACTAACTATAACATTTTATTGTTCTATGTTGTAAATGTGACATATTAAACCAATTATTAACCTATTAGTTTTAGTCTATGAAGAAATTGTACCTTTGACACAGGTGGGTGCTGTTCCACTCCATGTGTTGTTGCCCAAGCAGGTTCTTTGAGGATTTCCAACCAGTGTGTATGGTCTAAAGCAGAGATACTGCAGTGCAATGAGCACATCATTCGGACCGTAGACAAGGAAATGGTCTCCATGTGCTGGTTTAGGAGGGATTCCACAGATCTTTTCAGGCACTTCAAATAACAGATATAAAAACACACATGATTATAAAAAAACAAGTACAAAAAAGTCTCCTTGCCTGTAATCAAAGAAAATCAAAAGTCAGTATAAAGTTAAATGTTATCACACTTGCTAAATACACATTCTCTACAACTTGTTGTACAATGTAATAAGATACCAAATGAATGGACCAGCTCTGATTTTTCATTTATTAGTGCATACTCTATATTTTCACCATGTATACGATTTGCCATAATTATACATCCAGTAGTTTCTGCATTGTGTTCTGTCCTACCAGCTGCTTACCGCAATATGGCAGTGGTGTGCTCCATGAGCCATCCAGCAGACAGGTGGCCATATGGAAACCTTTAAGCGTGAAACCAAGATCACAGCGAAATACAGCCTGACCACCAACCCTCACGTCCAAACTCTCTACAGTACCATGGTCTGGTGGTGCAGGCTTCTTACACTCCAACACTGTGAGATGAGACACATATCTTCAGTCACCATTATATATCATAATATATGAAAGGTGAGTTATCTTGCCAGACAACTTGTGCATATAGAAATAAATAAATAATGATGATAAACAAACAATGAGATCCCAAAATGTCAAAGGTTTGAGCTTGCAGAAAACTAATTTTGTGAGAAATGAGAAAAGTCGTGAACTCTTGATCAAAACATCCTGTTTCTCTGGAAACTGTGTGCAGAGCAACTACTGAATAAACAGGAGTCTCTTGTCATTTTCATGCTTTCATACAGTTCATCGAACTTTGCTTTTTGATTTAGACATTACTTTCTGGTATGTATTTCCCTTTTTTCAGTCACGATAAAGAGATTACATTGAAAATTACCAAATGCCTTCTTTGGCCTACCATAACTCAATTGCATAAATATATATTCATTTCTGGTTAATAAATTGCTCAGTTAAGCAGTGCAGCTTGGCTGTGTCTCAGTTCTGATCAGCCTACACTTGTGACCTGCATGTGCAGAGAAAACAACACACACTGGATTTTCAATCATCTGTTCAGCCTTCAGCCTGGTCAGAATGTTCTCTGGTGAGTTTTCTATTAGCGGAACATCATTTTTTATAATGAACTCCCCCCTGTCATTGTGTGTGTGTGTGTGTGTGTGTGTGTGTGTGTGTGTGTGTGTGTTTGTTGTGTGTGTGTGTGTGTGTGTGTGTGTGTGTGTGTGTGTGTGTGCGTGTGTGTGTGTGTGTGTGTGTGTGTGTGTGTGTGTGTGTGTGTGTAAGAAAGAAAGACTTCTACAAATGCTTATAAATCACACCTTTCAAACTTTAAAGGCCAAAAACACCATGTTATGTTCTTATAATTCCTTTCATGGCTCACACAAATCAAAACTACAATTTGGTTACTGAATGTTTAATAAAGGTATAATTGTTTAACTGAGTCCTTAGCTAACAAAAACTGATGATGACTAAGATTTCATGATAATTACAGTATGACACAAATATTTCATTTGGAAAGCATTGAGAAGTTGTGAAGAATGAGGACAGAAACAGCTGTATTCTGCAGGGATAATTCAATCTTTAATGTGCGGTTATTGTGGCTTTATAAGAGAATGAGATTTACAGGATGGAATGAAATTAGGTAATTCCTACAACAATGCTTTAGCCATCTAAACAAACATAATCTGTAGAGATAAATAACTGTAATACTGGCTCCTGATCAAAGTAGTTATTTTGCCATGCTTTTTTTGTACCTCGACACTTGTTCCAGATGTAATATTTAATCCTAACATTTACAGCATAAATGGAGACCTCCCTTAGTTCAGCTCACTCTCTCCATGATCTTCTCTTTCCTTCTTCTCATCCTTTCAATTGAGGAAAAATGCAATTGGATATCCAGTTTGGAAAGTGCATAAGCCAGGCCAGCCAGAAAATAACCCACCCTTGAAATGCTCTGCAAAGTTGCTGTTGTGGTGAGGTGATAAAATGAAAGTCATCCTAACCACAGTACACAGTCCAAATCCAAACCCAAACCCAGCCACGACCTGAACAATAGCCTTAAGACCTTCCTTCTCACCCTCCAAACAATGCAGGCACTGATTTCCAGAAATGTTCAGAGCTGCATATTTACTTGATATGCAGCAAGTCAAATCTGATTGTGTCTGTGAAATCATGTAAATGTGTATGCCTTCACATAATGTCAAATTTGTAATAGTCACATGCTTGACCTGAATCATAGCCAAACCAGACATCATGAAGCTTTTCTACAGTGAGGATGCTATTGAAGCACAAGTTTAAACCCATATGTTTTCCAGACAGCAGTGTAGTTTTAAAATGGTGCTTGATGTTTAACCGGTTGTTTAGTGCACTGTATATTTCTCATGAGAAATGAAGATATATGTATGTAGTCACAAAGTGGTATGTAATTCGTACTACAGCTTTTTACGAGGACAGAAAAAGTTGGCTCATATTAAAGAAACAGTGTGTTTCACTATTAGCTTTACAGCATCACATTTGGGCAAGAAAATGAACCCACCATGCCCAAAATAAGGTTGGGGGGGGGGGGGGGGGGTATGGGCAGAAACATTTTCATTGGCCATTCAGAATTCACAGGAGCTGTGGGTATTGTAATAGCAAGGAAATGGAAACATGTGGTGGCATTCAAACACACTACCATAGGAGAGAGATGGAAGGAGAGGAAAGTTTTAGGAGAAGTTTGAAGATGGTCCACAAAAGTCACAGTGGCTTTTTTATTGGCTCACACAAAAACACATTGTGTACACAAGGTACACTGATGCAAAGGCAATTTACTATTGATCTTTAATTTTCTACTGCAATGTAACATATATAAAAGATCAATGAAAATTATATATAAAGTTGGTTGACCACATCCGGTGTCTTTATGGTAAAATTTTTGCAATATAGTCAGCATTATTGCTAAAGACCAGAAGACCTAAATCTTTATGAATCTTATTAACTGTTCACTGTCAGATCATGAAGACGCGAGTCAATGAGTGTTTTATTAAAGGCAGGTGAAATTGGATGGTAAAGACTCAATTCACAATGAAACAAAAATTTGTGCTGTGCCACAAGTGAGTAATTAGAGTGATAAACATTTTGGCTTTTAACAATCATCCCAAATTGTTCCAATAAAATAAATGAATTCTTTTCCCACTTCATTAAACCTTATTAAACCCATAATAAACATTTAGGTTTACCTATTCTGAGGTTAAATAAAATAAGACCAGTAATTTTTATTTTTTTTTTACAAACAGACTACTACTGTGGTATACATTCTATATATATTTATAGATCGGTATGTATATGTTTGGTCGCAACATTATGACAATTATAATAAAATGTCTGTTAATTAGGATTTGAATGTCTGTTAAAAAGGGTAATAAAAAAAACACACAGACACACACACACTATATATATCAAAGTTCAAGTTCAAGTTCAAGTTCAAGTTCAAGTGAGTTTTTAGGAAGACTTATCCATTGTCTTCTGTTTCACTGGGTTATAAATATCAGGTAAAATAGCGGCCAAATTCCACTTAGTCATTCATCAACAAAGAGAATATTAGAGAATACATAAATGAAATGACACAACTGTCTGTTAACTGCCATAAATCAGAACATGACTATAACATCTGCTACATGCCTGAAGATGTCTGTATCCACAGTTTGGGCAAGAGAAGCTATAATAAGCCACAGAAAACTATGCAAGTGTATTTTGCCCTAACATACAGTGAATTCGATGGTTAGAGAGGCAATCTTTTTTTGAGCTTCATTGTTAGAGATTTGCAGACGTTAGAAGCATTTTGGGGTAAACAATTAGATGCTACTTCCATGCCAACAAACAATTTGGAAGGCATGCCAGAAGAAACAAAAAACATAAGTGCGCTGGGTTATCTAAACACTACTGGAACAAGGTTCAATAGTCAGATTTAGAAAATGACACTCAAGGAGCATTGGAATATTAAAAAAAGAATCACTCATTTTAAGTGTAGTGAAAGATCTGTATTTGTGTCATGAAGCTTATTTGTCTGTCTCTGGTTCATGTTTAAATCTTCCAGCGGGACAATGATTTCAAACAATATGTAGATTTACAGGAACATGCATAATTGATCTCAATATCAAGATTTTGTCTTCCTTGTTTTTTGATCTAAACACTCAACACTGAAAACCTCCCAGGTAATCTGAAAAGTAGATTCTACAGGAAGGAACCTCTGACTGTGGCGTGTATTAGTTAGTACAATTTCTACCTAACATAATTGCCGTAACTTTTAAGCGCACCCATATATAAGCCACTGAATTTGACAAAGATTTTTATTTTAAACATAAATTAAGCTGCACCTCACCTGTCTATAAGCCGCAGGTGTCTACACTGAAATTAATGAACTTTACACAGGCTTTAATGAAAGACAGTGTCTGTTACACGGTGTAACGGGTGAAATATGTTGTGGCTCCTTTAAGAGCAGAGCGGCATTTTGGGAATAGCATGCCGCCGCATTTTTTCCGGTATTACTGCATGTGTGCAAGACCGAGGAATATGTCCTTATTATTTTCTGATGCTCATTTCTAAGTTTCTTTGACTAACCCGTAACGCTGTTGCCAAGAAAAATAAAAAAGCACGAGTTTTGGAAACCTGTCTGTGCTTTCTGATTTCTGTTGCAACTGGAGTTTTAGTGAGCTCTCCCTTCACCCAGACTCAACGCGTTACAACGACTTGTATCTAAACAGTAGCCTACCAAGAAAGTCATTGTTCACTGTCTTCCTTATTCCTTTCACAACTATTTCTCTCCGGAGTTTTTCTTTTGGCATCGTCATGCGGCACCCGTGAAAGTTTTTTCTCCCGATGCCGTGCAGCTCAGAACACAGGTGAGGTGCGTTTTTTTCGTTTCCGTTCGGAAATGTTATTGGTCTAATGTTATGTCGCTCAGTTTTTTGGCTTGAAGTTTGTGAAACCGGGAAAAACCCAGGAAAAATCCATAAATTAGCCACTTCGTTGTTTAAGCCGCAGGGTTCAAAGCGTGGAAAAAAAGTAGCGGCTTATAGTCCGGAAAATACGGTAAATTGGTTATGGCCAAACTAATACATACAACATCTACCTACATGACAAGTAAAATATATAAGCATACATATACTAAGGATTAAATTCCACTTAATACTTCTTTCATGATTTTTCTTTATCCTTCTTTCCCAAGAACACCATAATTCTGGAGATCACATTATCTATAGAGGTAATGTTTGGGTCACTTACCTTGTTCACATCTCCTGCCTGTGTAACCAGCCAGACAAGCACAATGATAGGAGTGAGAAGAGTCCAATATACACGTACCATCATGCAGACAGGGGAAGGAGGTGCACGCTGCACAGTTTTTTAATTGTAAAGGAAAGTAAAACCACAAATACACATGGATTAGATTTTTTAATTATGTTTAGAAATGAAATTATTTTTGTAAAACGTTTTGTTGCTTTAGCTGATATATATATATTGTATAACTCTGTATAATAATATTGTGCACTAATTCTAGTTTCTTTTTTATACCCCTGCCATTGTTGTGTATGTTTTTAAGTTTAATGATAATAAATGCACTCGTGAGTGTGAGGCGGAGACTAAACAAACCCCTTATATACCCCCCATATATATATATATATATATATATATATATATATATATATATATATATATATATATATATATATAGAAACCACACTGTACAAGCTTAAGTGTATTGCAATTACACTTTGTCTTACCTGAGTTCTCCTGAAAGATAGCAAACAAGCCATCAAAGTTTTTGTAGCCATCAGAAACAAAAAGTATGTGCAGGAAATTGCCAGTGCTATAGATTGGAGGAGGCCGTTCATTTCCACAGAATCGTCCGATCACTCGAGAGTTTATACTTTCACCATCTCTGACTTCTACATAGTCATAGCGACAACTATGGTCAAATTCCAGACTCAGCATCATAAACCTGTCTCGGAGAGAGAGAGAGAGAGAGAGAGAGAGAGAGACATAAAATCAGGCAGTGGTTGTTTAATAAGATCTTAAACTGCATTTAAAAGGCCCTTTCTTTAGAAACCTTGAATTATGTTAAATTGCTGTTGTGTTTAGTCACTTGAATCACAGAGAATCCTACAAGGTCCTTCCTGCAAGTCATTAGTCCATATGAACTCACTTTGGTTCCATGGAAATTGCTGTTTAACTAATTGAAATCAAGCATACCCTGCAATGTTTTCCTGGAGTACTTACACGCTTTTTTCAAAGGCTTGTGTTCTCTCTCTCTTTTTTTTATGTCCTATAAAGGCTAAGATTGAGCTACCATCCTAGTTAGTGTTAAGTGCACCAAGAGCCGTTTCTCATATTTTTTCCAGTTCCGTATTTTATGAGAGGTGAGAATGGTGCATTTTATTTCCATAGTTTCGTAAAAACACTGTCCCAAAGTCACACTAGCCTACATGAGTCTTGAGTTTATGTGTTTTTATACTTTTACCAAATATGTAGGAGACATTAAAGTTGAGAAATGGCTATTAATTCACAATTTCAAGTTGAGATCATGGTTGTACTGAGAACCTGTAATTTTAGTGATGTCAGGGAACAAGGCTACAGTTGTTTCAGTTTGCTGCTAATGGGACAATTGGTCAAAAGTACAACAACTAAAAATGCAATAACCAACAATTTAGCAACTTTGTGTATGATTGTATCCGGAAATGAACCTGCTTGAAAAGAGTTGTGTTTTGAAGTTCAAATATTATTTAGGTACCTCAAAGATAATCTTCCTAATATGATATTAAAGAAATTAGAACAGTTTAACAAAACCATGATCAAGCTTTTGAATAGCTATGTATAGGTCATAGTGAATATAAGCGTAATTAATTCAGTTTAACATCAGATACAAGAGCGTAAAATGTGATACCTATGTGCAACAGTTAAAGTGGAAAGATTTTTTTCTAGAACTTTACATCTGTTTGAGATACACACAAAAGAGAAACATAGTTTATGAAAGCTTTTTGTTTTCTATTTGCAGTTGATATCATTATTTCGGCAGGTAATCTATAATATATGACAATAATTGAATGAATAAAAGCATACCACTCACGAAAAATCTACACACAGGTAGACATCCAAGTGTGATTAAAGTGCACTGACCTTCTTTGCAACTGAATCTGTTACACTCTGTTCTAGGGAGTGGTAAATGAGCCTTCATATGCCGGGTCCTGTTTCAAGTGTTTAATTGCTTTCTGGGCAAGTGGTACTTCCCACTGACTGTCTCTAGCAATACAGAAAAACTCTGTACAAAGAGAGGTCGGTGCTTTAGCCTTCTTGTAATTGGCCTTTTTAAAATCCATATAGATCATTATAGGATGTGGTTGTACACAACTGTCAAGAATTCACCACACATATTTAGAGCACTGTAGAAAACTCAGATTAAAGTATCATTTAAAAGTTGCTAAAGCTACAAGGACACAAGGACATCATGCTTGAATGTCAGACCATAAACAATTTCTGTACTTTGTGAATGATATATGTAGGTGGTCAATATATTATTGTATTATTTTGTCTAAGCAATTACTTTTCTAACGAAAGAATTTCAAGAAAATTGTGTATGTGAGATGGAACTGGATGTACACAAGAATGACTTGGCTTAGAAGCAGACAGGAAAACAGAATAAAAGAGATCATAGTGTAGAGAACAACCTGAAATTACCCTATGCTCTTAACTTGGTTAAAGGAACACAGCTGGGAGAATGACACAATTAGGTCAGAACATTTGAATTTGGTGGACGCTTCTGCAGATGGAATAGTGCTTAAATGCCCAGACATATTTTTCTACTCATTAGTCATTATCGTTGTAGGGATCTGACATAACCAGCCGTGGTAAATGCTCAATGTGCCCAGCCAGCAAGACTTAGCATGCCAGTAGTCATAACTTTCCATTAACCAGAATAATCACTGCCAGAATTACATCATGTAGATAAAAGACCCTGTTTCCATTTACAGGCTGCTCAGTGACTGTTGTGAAATCCATCATTGTTTTGTTGTTCTTGGGAAGGCTTGTCGTGAGTGACATGAAAACCTTTTGGCCTGTGTGTGTATTTATCATGGTGCTGATGTAATAACGAGTCTCATCTTCACAATTGTGGTTTATATTGGACAATTCCAAAAAATAAATAATAAGTAAACACAGCTAAAATTTTATCTTGAAACTGATATCTGTAAAGAATAATCTCATATATAAAAGAAACTCATGTCACAGTAAATTACATGTTAAGTTTGGCTGTATTTCTAACACTAAATGTCTGAGGCTAAATATCAAATTCTGTGCATAAAAAAAATAAAATAATAATCTAATAAATAGTAAATGTTGATTCTCTCTCTCTCTCTCTCTCTCTCTCTCTCTCTCTCTCTCTCTCTCTCTTTCTCTTTCTCTCTATCAAAAGAGGAATTAGGTTAGACACAGGGAACTTGGCCCCATGTCAAAACTAACTGTTGACCTCTGGTCTAAAAAGTCAAAAGAGGGCAAAAGGATCTAATGGTTCTGTGTCTTAATGTAGCACACGCTAAGCACATGAAAAAATTAAAGGCTAAACATTTTTTATAAAGCAAATGTAATTTTTTAATACAGTAAAACCCCGTTGTATGAGCAACCTATAGTACGAGCAAACGGAGACAAGAGCAAACTCGCTCGCAAAATTTTACCCTGTTTCACGAGCAAATTTCGAAGGCACGTCGCATCAGTCGCTTATTTGATGACGCATCATTCGGTTGCTCTCGTTGTTCAGTGCAGCCAAAACTTAATTTATTTTAGTTTTATATTTTTATTTGACTAGAAATCTTGAAAAATCAGTGATGGTGCTGTGAAAACAAAAGTAAATAGAATTACATAGAATTAAATAGAATTACCATTAAAACCAAGGAGGTTATGAGCGTGGTGCGCGTCTCACACTCGCAATCAACCTCTACCACATGAGTAAGTGTTAAATTATGTTTACATTACGGTCATTTGCGGTGTATTTGTTTGTTAAAATAGGCTACAAATACTTTTTAAGTGCAGAAATAAGCGATCGAATGAGGTCTCAGAACGAATTAAATCACTTTTACATTCACACACGAGCAATTTTCAAGAACGAATTATGCTCGTACAACGGGGTTTTACTGTATATTAAAATACATTTACCATTTCAGAGGTTTAGAGATATTGGTTTTCGCTGCCAAAAATATTATTTTAATATTTTGCAGATGCTGAATTTAAGCTCCTGTCAAGCACACACCTTTGCACAAAAATCTAAGTTATTAAACAGAAAGTGGATGAGTTTGAACGAGTCAAATCTTAAAATGAGTGATGCAGAATCTGAGCCAATGCATTTTCCAGTGAATTATTATGCAGGCTTGCATACTGGACAGAGGTCAACACATTACCTGACAAGAAATAACCTATTGATGGCAGTTTATTGAGAGACACAGAGACAGCTTGTGAAGTAATCAAATTTAAAGCATTGTAAAGCTAGAACATCGAACAACATTAAGTCAACATGAACATTAAGTCAACAAAAAGATCCAGACAAATGACTGGAAATTGAAATGATTCAGAAATAGATGTGTTGTTGACAATTGATTTTTAGGATAATTTTTTTTAAGAGCTAAAGCCATTCTGATTTCCTGTAATGGAAATGTCAGTAGCATGTTTCTGTTATTGTTATATATACATGGATTTACAATTATTAAAATAATAATATTTATAATATTATATACGATATAATTATAATTGTTTTAATATATGAAGATATACAGGATAAAGTGAACTTGACAGTCCATATAAAGGCTGTGCATTTATAAGATTGTATCAAGAAACAGAAATGTTTTATACAGGAGCAGTGTGTGTCAGAAGACAGATGCCTACCTGAGTTCTATAGTGAACGGCTGATTAACTTGTAGGGTCCACTCACAGCGGGCATTAGTGGGGTAACTTTCCAAAACCAGATGTCCTTGCCTCTTCCTTATTACACCACCACATGCTACAATGTGTACATATACATATCCATCAATTTATTTATGCAGTAATTCATCATTATTTGCATTTTCATTTGCTAGGTTTGCAGTCAATATGCAATCTTTGTCTTTTAACTGTCAACTGACATAAAGTTTGATTGAAATTGAAAGATATGTGATGGTTGTGAGAAGAACTTACTCAAACAGTCACCACCAGACCACCCAGGTCGGCACTCGGCACAGTATTGGCCCTTGATGAAGAAGTCATCCCTTGGCCCCCATGTCCCGTTATTGCAGCGCTTGCAGTTTTCAAAAATGCTGCAACCTTTGACAAGAGGACAAATCACTCAAAAAAGTCCGTTGTTGATGTTTGACTGTTCAATATTTGTGAAATCACAAAGATTTTTGGTAACTCAGCTTTTCTCCATGCCTTACACTGTAAGGCATGGAGAAAAGCTGAGTTACCAAATAGCTTTGTGATTTCACTAAGAGTTCTATAGTGAAAGGCTGATTAACCTGTAGGGTCCACTCACAGATGACCTTACACTGTAAGGCATGGAGAAAAGCTGAGTTACCAAATAGCTTTGTAGTTAGACTGTCAAAACTGTAAGGCTTACAGGCTTCCCCATGTGTGCAGGCATACATAAGCTGTTAAAGACATTACAATAGAGCTAACTGAGAAGGAACCTCTTTAAATAGACATGCTCACAAAGCTCTGGAGAAATCCTGTCAGTGGGAATGAGGTATACATATGAAGTAAGAAACATTAAAGTGGAAGATACAAAACTGTGTGAACATTATCAGAAGCTCTGTGACTACGTCACTGCTTAGTCAGAGTCCTTACTTTATGAGGCTATTTTTTTTTAAGACTTCTTTCTTAAAATTTTGGCAGTAAAACTGTTGCCTAGGTATGATTCTAACTATGAACATCTGGTATTTGTGAACACACCCACTCATTCTCTTACACACACACACACACACACACACACACACACACACACACACACACACACACACACACACATTAAACTGAAGATTTTTTTCCTTTATACACCCTCCGTGTGTAAAAGACCAAAAACAAGCAGAAACAAAACAAGATCCCATACAGAGCCATCCCAATCAATTTTTCTTTACCTAATGACCCGAAATGTTTTCTTTACCTCCAGTTCCACACGGTCATAACAGTTTAGTTGAGGTTTAACTGCCAAATCAAATATCTTATGAAATACTATAGACATTATTAGACAAAGGGCAATGAAATGAGAATTTTCAGAGATGCACCATTTATGAAGTTCACATAGTGAGGTCCAATGGGGGTTTAGAAGAAGACTCTGGGGTGTAACAAATATCCTGATGTCAAAGGCAGAAAAAGTTATGTGATTTCTTTTATGTATTCATTGTCTCAGTTGTAATGCATTAGCTCAATAAAACATAAAAGTGCTGTGTTGTTAAAAAGTAAATAATGGCAGATTGGGGTGATGTGTGCCAACATAAAGCAGAAGTCTTTTACCACCCGAGTTGATTCAATAGCAGCATGTCCCAAAGCATTTTGTTCTTTTTATATAACAACAATTTCTCAGCAATTTAAACGACAGGTCATACCGCTCATCTATATCCAATATAGTCACATGAAATGCTATGGGATACTGTGGAAGAAGTTAGTTTCCAATTATATCACCCTATCAACATTTTGAATCAGACTAGATTAGATTTTTTTGCAAAGTGTCTGCCATAAAAGTTTCTGTGAATTAGCCCTTACTATAGAATCTGTAATGTAGTAAAACAAATGCAATGATATAAACCCTGTGGTTTGACTTGGAGCCAGAACCACCGTTAGAGCTGGTTGTATAAAAAGTGAAGCAATACCATCTGACCAATTAGGCTAAAGAATTCAACAGCACTGTGGTATAAGTAAAAAACAATTTGGTAAAAATAATCAAAGATGGTGTTCTGTAATGCGGCCTAGTTGTTTATTCCACTATAGCAGCAGGCCATGAAGCTTTAATTTTGCTTCTACAACCGCAATTTGCAATAATTACAATTTTAAGTATTAAAGCCTTAAATCTCATTTCTTTTTATCTATTTATAGTGTGGGAATGTTCACAAAACAAGCTACTTTCTATTATCGCGTTCTTTATAACAGCTATTAACAGTTACCAGCCTCATTTTTTTCTCTTTCTCTTGAAGTTATTAAGACAAAAACACAACTCGTCATGTTTTGCAAAGAACCGCAAAACCGTAAAGCATTCCATCTTGAGAACTTTCTTTGAGTTAGAAAATTACACAGTCACAGTTTTAAAGTTACAGCACATGGAGCCTGCTTCTATAAATGTTGAACAAAAGGTATTCTTTAGAGAAAACAGAAATAATTAATCTGTTGTTATTATTGAAATAACAACCCTTAAAATATGTTAATTCCTGGCTTAAAGTATGTAAAAATACAAGGACGTTTCCTACAATTCGACTTGACTGCTGTCAAGAGCTGCTCTTATATACAAAGGGTATATATATTAAAAAACATGCATTTGTGTGACTCCTGAATATCAAATGTTTGTGTGTGTGTGTGTGTGTGTGTGTGTGTGTGTGTGTGTGTGTGTGTGTGGGTGGGTGGGTGTGTGGGTGGGTGTGTGTATGTGAAGTTACCTGGATGAATGATGCAGGGATCACATTCATGGCGAGCGTTCCTGCAGCATGGAACCGCATATCCCACTTGTGTACCCTGTAGAGGGCATTTACATCGGATCACATCGTATTCGCAGCATCCTCTACACATTACATTCCACTCTGGCCCAGGGCAAAAGTTATAGAGATATCTGTAGTCTAAAAGACAAAATAAATTAATGTGTTAACATTTCTCTATTTAATACATTTGTGAAGATTTGATGAGCTTAAACATTAATGGCACTGGGGTGGAGCTGTTTTTCTACTCACATTGAGACTCCAGGTTTTCCTTACTATTAGACATGTAAGACCGCATGTCAATATTTTAAACATGACATCACTGATGCAAAGCACGTTTCTAGTGTAACCAAACTGTAAACATTGCAGGATTGATTTAGAGCAGGATAATAACTTGTATTTTATGAGTGGCCATTTGAAGTTGGTGATTTATCCCAGAAAGAGACCCATCTGTGTCTATATTAGTTAACAAAATCCAGTGATTTAGGATGTCCTTGTATAATTCCCTTATGCGAGTGACTATAAATGTGTTTATATAAAATATTTGACTGTTTTGACCTGTGTGCATATGTACAAACTCTTTGTGTGCATGTGTGTGTGTGTGTGTGTGTGTGTGTGTGTGTGTGTGTGTGTGTGTGTGTGGGTGTGGGTGTGTGTGTGTGTATGAGTATGTGCAGTTTAACAACCACAAAGTCATAGTTCCTGGGAACACACTTCTCTCTTCCCAGCTTATCATGCATGTCAGGCATTTTTCGAGGAATAACCTCAAAACAAAAAAAAAAAACCCATCTTATTCCAAGAATTGCTTTTCTAATAATTAATTAAATCAAACTTTAATCAAAAAAAAACTTAAAACTCTAAAACTTCTAATCTTTTGGGCCGTGTTCTTTTTTCTGTTTGTCAAAGTAAAACGGGGTATTTCAGTTGCTGAAGCACACGGCCTGCGTTATGTAACCTGGAGTTTAAATGCCCTCAGCTGAAAAGTGGAAACTCAGCCATGGAATGAGAAAACAGAGAAAAACAGAAGCTCTGATTTGCAGTTCACTCAGCTCACTGTTCACGTGCTCCATATCTCTAATGGCAACGTCCTCGTACTTTGTTGTTATTGTTGTTGTGGTACAAACTGTGAAATCTCCTTCTGGCGAACAGACAAATTATGATTCATCACGGCTTATGCTTGTGCAATGTGGCCATTCAGCTGAACTGACTCCATGGTGTCATGTTATTTTTGTGTAAGGGAGAGAAAAGCTAGCCAACTTTAGATACAAACATTGCTAGCAGTCCATCATGACTCAGACGTCAGTAATCACAGTTTTGCAAAGAAATGAAGCACAGGCTATTAAAGAACAAACCGAAACAAAGAGGGGACCCTGCCCATGTTAAAATCATCAAGGGACTTGTAAGGCTTTCACCACATACATTACATCAAATAAAATGTAGACATATATAAAATTTTATTAAAGTCAAAAGAAGTGGTGAAACCCTATATAAACAGAAAGATAGCCTTTAATATATATATATATATATATATATATATATATATATATATATATATATATATATATATATATATATAGTACATTACAGAGAAATCTTTTGACTCCAATTCAGGCATGTTAGGAAGCTGGGTGGGGTGAGCTATATTACCAAAACCCCTGAAGCATAGAGGGTTATGGGCTTAAGTCAGTCTTAACAGTTGCAGCTTAAATTTGTGGGGTCAAACAACAAAGGAAAACAACATGTCGTTATGGGCCACATGTCTTCTGTAATCAGTACAATTCTGTAATAAATAATGATGTAAATAATAGCTCTATAATTTTATGTTAACTAAAAAGCCTAATAAGTATATACTGTATTAAGACCATTCAAATATCATCAGACCTGATATTTACTATGTCTGTTTGCATTTAATATAGTGCAAGTGCTGTGGGGTGTTATGCTTGTGTAATCAAGATGCTTTTTAATGCACACAATGGGTTTGTGTGTCCTTTATAGCCTCTTATGTACAATTTTCTTTACAGAATAACGTTAAGACTTACAAAGTTGAGGACATAAATAAAAAAACCCCCATGCTTTATTGATTGAGCACACTAATCATTCATATAGTATGTTATGACTGCCTTCAGCCATTTATCACATATCAACTGAAGACACTTAAGTCTTTTCTTTTTAAGCCTGTATATCACAACTTACAATATATGTATATCACAACTTACAATATATGTATATCACAACTTACAATATGTGGACAAAAGTTGGTGGACACCTGAGCATAAAATTTGCATGTGTTCTTTGAGCACCCCATTCCACATTTAGTTTCCATTTGCTGTTATAATGACTTCTACTTTTCTAGAAAAATGTTCCACTAGATTTCGAAATGTGTGGATTTGCGCTTATAACGCAAAAAGGCCATTAGTAAGGTCTTGTACTATTCTGTAAAATACTGATGTAGGGTGAGCAGGCCTGGTTTGCAGTCAGCATTCCAATTCATCCCAAACGTGATCAATAGTGTTGAGATCAGAGCTGTATAGCATGCCACTCAAGATCTTCTACTTCGAACCATGTATGCCCTATCTGAATGGAGCATGCTTAGTGTACATGCCGGAGCAGGTTTGGGTCTCCTATTTTATATAAAGGAAAAAGTTAATGCTGCCGCATTCAAAGACATCCTAAATAATGGTTGCCTCCCGTTTTGTGGTAACAGTCTGAGGAAGAACCACATATATTATGGCTGGAAAAGTCAACATATATAACCTATATAACATATGGAACATATGGAACTTCTGATCTTAAAATCATGCATGTTTCTCTGAAACACTACCATCCATTATATGAAAGCAGGTTTACATTTTATAATGTAATGGTTAATATTTAGGCCAGCAGGCACATCTTCATGCAGGCATCTCAACACCTGCAAATTGCATCCAGATTACAGAGTTAAAAACTGCTGCTGTATTTTACAAGCAGAGAGTCTATGTGTGCCTTTGTGCAAATGTGTGTGTGTGTGTGTGTGTGTGTGTGTGTGTGTGTGTGTGTGTGTGTGTGTGTGTGTGTGTATCTAATTAGATATTTTTGGGTAAAAGCATTATTTGACCACATAATGGGCGAAGGGTTTTAGGAAAAAATGGTTGGAAATACTTTGGGGAAAAAACAAACCCCGCAAAAAAAATAAAAATAAAATATTTAATATAGTCGAACATAAATACAGCTTACACAACACTGAGCATTTAAAAAAACATTTTATAGACTTTGTTTACTACATTTTATAGACTTTTTTGGCTTTGGCTCATTGTGTTTCATCCAAGCCTTATATATTTTTTTCTCCTTTTTCTTCCTCTTTTCTCTCTCTCTCTCTCTTTCTCTCTTTCTCTCTCTCTCTCTCTCTCTCTCTCTCTCTCTCTCTCTCTCTCTCTCTCTCGCCACAGTCCATTTCTTTATTATATGCCAAGACAACCTAAATGTTCTCTGTTTTACAGTATGCATTCCAGGTTTTTAGATTCCAGTGCATTCAAGCAAATCTTGCTTTTATCTTTATTGGATTGTATAATTGCTATCTACTTTTTCCTTTCCAGATGTGCACTGCTTAGCTCTGTCCAGCATCTGTAGAAGCATCGGAAAAACAAAAATATCCCTCTAAATAGCTTCCAAACTCACAAAACCAAGAAAGATCCTCTTCCGCTTCACAGGCCAAAGGTCTTCTAAGACACTGCCCAAGTAACTGCCTTCCAGAAGCATTTTCTATATTATACCCAAAGCAACAGCAACTTCTCCCAGTGCCTCTGTACAGACTTGTTCTATGCTCACATGGACAGCTGATTTAAAGACAGCCTGTATGAATTACAGCATGTAGATTTGTGGTTTTAGATCTGTTTTGAAGTGAATGCAGAGTCTGATAGTATCACTGGGAACAAAGGCCTCTGAAATCTCCTCCAGGTTTTTTCAGGACTTGTTAGTTAACTGTGACCCCAGCTAATCTATAAAACCTTTACCCCCCTATAGGCCTGAACTACAGTAGAACGTTGTTCAGTCTGTGTCTGATGGGCTGAGGACTGCTGCAGGAATTTGAACTTGCTTATTCATCACAAAGCTAAAAATACTCCTGTGGTCATCTCCCATTTGCAACATATTAAAACACTGAACAGAATATGCTTTCAAGTTAATCAAGAAAAAGAGTTTAGCAGTGAATTGTATTATATAACTGTATAAAGTATTTAACAGAAACTGGACTTAAATAATGCTGATTCTTTAGAATAATAATTATTTTGCATGAGTATATTGGCATGGTCTAAAGTTAATATGCTTGTTAAGTGTAGACAATAAGGAAGCCACATGCAATGCTTCACTTGACACCGAGACCAAATGTTTGTTTGTAGCTAAGCTCTGATTTTACACTGGAGCCATCCAGGGCATGCAGCTGCCGTCGTCTCATCTCATCTTTTCTCTATTGGTTTGCTGGCTGCTCTCACTGCTCCAATTGTTACAGGATGATTCCCAAAACTAAGCAAGGAACTACAGCTGATGAGGCTAATGTCTGCCAAAACATGAGCAGACAGTCACAGATGGTGCTGAATTCTGGATCTGCAGTTCACAGAGTAAGCTCAATTTGTGGTAACAAAGTGCATACTGTACTTTGCTTATGTCATCAATAATGATTTACCTCCCGCCTTACTAATGTTATAAAAAGTTGGATGATTTAGCGATCCTGAGTGTTGCAATTGTTTAAAATTTTGGAAGAGAGCAGGATTAACTACCAGTAATGCACTAGCTATCTGATAACAGGAGTACTAGTGAGCATAATTTGCCCCTGATCTCACAGGCTTTTATCTGTTTACGGAAAAAGAATAGGGCAGTTCTCCAAGCGTGTTTAACTGCCATGGAAAACTATATGAGTGTTCACCAAGCTCATGCTATCCCTTAAACTCTTGTATCTTAAACAATAAAAAGTGCCTTCAGTATGTTAGTAGTCATTTGTAAATTGGAGAAGAGAATCAAGTAAATTCGGTTAAATCTGGTTGATTTCATATGTTTGGTTTCGGTTGTGGTTCAAAGCATGAGTATTTTAGTTTCATAGAAGCAAGGGTAGAATGTCATAGGGAGAAGATTTAAATTCATTAGAGAAAATGAAAGAAAAAGGAAGAACCTTTGAGAGAAAACAGACAGTCGCTGTGCCAGTGAACTGTATTTGTTTTGACGCAGAGTGTGGAAAAAAAACCGACTGTAGCACTGCACGCTACTCTCTGCTACAGCTGTACTAGTGATTAAATGATGCCTGAGTGATTTAGCAGGCATGGAAAAGGAAAATCCTCAGGGTTTGTGCAAGCACACACACACACACACACACACACACACACACACACACACACACACACACACACACACACGTACAAACACTGTTCATTTTAAAACTTAGATATCTCTGGATAAGTAAACGCTTCTGTTTCCAAAGGAAATTGCAAACAAAATGAATGTGTCCACGGTGTCTCCTTCACCAGGTCCTTTATGCATTAACATGTGAGGTAAGGCATAACTTTCAGATGAACTAAACTTTTTTCAAGTGTGTTTTGTTCCACTAAGAATTTTTGTACAATCAATTTCACTTAAAATTCATTTAAAACAATGAAAGATGACCAAACATCTGTACAAAGGTAAGAGTATATAAAATACAATTATACAGAAATAAATAAACTCAAAGAGATCCAAGAAGTAATATATGGTACATAACACAAATATACAGATGAAATTAATTTGTAAATGAATGGTTTATTATTGATTTAAAACTTGTTACAATAGGAGCACACCTGAAGTCAAGCAGGAGCCTTTTTCACAACCTCAATTCTAAAGTTAAGATAGTGGACTTGCCTGGAATGCTACTGTAATAATCCACTGTCCACCATAACTATTGACAATTTTTACTTTATGCAGAATTGACCATGATTAAAAAACAACTTTCAGTCGACATTCAGTTGTCCCTGATTACAAGGTTTAGTTTTATCCCTGAAACAAGTTCTGAAGGAAAATATGTTTAGATTACTAAAGGAGGTTCTGTTCTGAGACTGTAACACAAATGCATTTTCCAGACTTGATCTCACCCAAAAAGCTGGAGATGATTCATGATCTTGATGAGGCATCATTGTTGAGTTCACCTCTAACCTGGTGACTGACTCAGTGCCATTTGCAGCAACTTCTCTCTTATTTTTCCTTCCAGCCAAGTTGCTTAATTCTTGACCCTATTATCACAACTAGTTTTTCTCATTTGAAAGAATGATTATTCAAGACACTAATTGCTTTTTCTTTCACCCGTGTAATTATTTCCAACACATTCTATTCAACTGTTATTGAGTAATAGATTCAGACAGAATCAACAGTCGGATTCATCTTTTGTTTTGTTTTGTTTCACAATCAGCATCGGTATGTAGGGGGAAATTCTTCACATTTTGGCATCTGATACTTTAGTTATCCAAAACACAAACATGCTTTGGGTGACCACAAGAGAACTCAATGCCTAATAACAACTAACACAATTTAACAGAGGGGTGATCCCTTCAAAACATGATCAGACTTATGGGGAGTTGCCCAGGATTCCTGAAGAGTGATTTGAGGTGTCTTGTGACTTGATTTCTTTGTTGTTGTTAGGAACATCCTGAACAGTCTTGCATAAATATTTTCCACTGGCTTTCCAATGTGTCCTAACTGTTGAAGTGTGACTAAGAGAAATGATTTAAAGCATGCTGAAGTGCAAAAACAAAGAGAACCACAACAGCAACATTGTCCATACACAAGTTATCTAGAACACAAGTCATACAGACCATTTTAAAGAAAGAAACGAAAATAAAGAGAAAGGAGGTAAAGAAATGTTGCCTTTAAGAGAACAAAAGATCAATGTAGAGATTCTTGTTAAATGTTGGTCATAGAGAGAACTGAAATAGATAGATATGAGACACTTACCATATGGCCATGTCATCCCTGCAGGGACCAGGATTAAGATGAGAAGAAGGATGAAGAGCAGAAAGGTGTGAGGGAGCATGCAGCATTGCCGCTGGCTCTGCCTCTGCAGCCGTGCCGCTGAAGGCATGCTGCTCTCTGGAGCGCTGTTTACTTTCTGAGCTCAGCTGGTTTGACATCACCCCTCACTCTTTCATTCCCTCCCTCTTACACACGCGCTCTCTCTCTCTCTCTCTCCCTCTCTCTCTCTTCCTCTCTCTTCCCCCCGAAAACCGGCACTCTTCACTTTCTTTCTTTGGCACTCACATTCTCATTCTCCTCCTCCAGCTCTGTCTGTCTTTCTATTGTTTGTCTCTCTCCCTCTCACTCTTTCATTTTCACTTTAATATTTTTCCCTTTATTTCTATCTTTAATTTTCTTTCCCTCTGTATCACTGTCTTCCTATTTCTTTCTATTTATCCTGGCTTCAGGTTTCACCTTGGCCGCACAATCTGCTCTGAACATGGAACAGACGTCCAAAAAAACACCACTTGTGTGATTCTGACTGGGGAACATCAATAGAGATGAAAGATTTCACACATAGACTTCCACACATTTAACTAAAGTCTCTCTCATATTACTGAACCTACCGTATCAACTCTTCCTGTTCTTTGTGCCAAGCTGAGGTAGTCTGAATGGAATATACTTTTAAGTAGCTATAAAAGTGTATTGAATGGCATCAGTGATTAACGCAAAGCTTTAACAAATGATCATGGATGAAAGGTACTGAAATGAATTTGCTCTTGTTAAAGTAGCTGGGTACATTTTTCAGCATAACAGTTATTTTTCTAGCATGATAAAATCACAATAGATTTCTAATTTATTGTACATGAATTATTAATTATAATACATGTAACCCTGGAAAACTGTATGCCGGTTAAACTAAAGACTCAGTTAGCAAAGAGAGCTAGAAATGTTAAATAGCTATCTATGTAGCTATAATTTCATGAATTTACATGAGCTAGCTAAATAAGAGGCCCCAACTAAGACCCCAAATTTGCTATTAAGTTATCTTGTTGCTGTTATGTTCGTTATTATAATCAGGGTAATGGAGACTTTAAATATATATTCCTGACACAATTGCATTAATGTAAACTAAAAAAGCATTTAAAAAAAAAGAATTGCTTAAGTACTTTTTCACCAGATGACATTCAATTTTTCTTCATCACTAGTTCTTCGATTTAAATGAATAATTACTACATTAGCAGTACTTTTACTCAAATTTGTGTCTTTCCTCCTCCCCTGAGTGCATGTTTTACGATCTTCACCCATCATAATTGAAGTTTAATGCTACTTTCTGATTTATAGTACCAATGTTAAAAGAAAAAGTTAACACTAAAGAAAGCTGATTAAACTATGAGGTGGGCTGCGGTCTCTTGTCTTTTAATGTGTTTGGTATTATATAAGAGAATGAAAGCTTGAACAGAGATCAGCAGGGTGTTTTAATGTATACAGTTACAACATAAGCAGCTTAAACTCATTCCAGGGATTATATATCAGTGAGCTGGTCCAAAAATAACAGAATTACAGCTGATCCCACACTCTTTGCATCCACTCACCTCTTTTTGGCTTCACTATGTTTGCTCAGATGCAGACTTGTTTATTATAAGCGAGTGGGGTCATTTGAGGATGACTCTTACCTTCTTCATTGACTCAACCATTTCTCACAACACATCTGGGTCTTTTTGATGTTGTGGAACTGTGAGCTAGTCATCATGACTGTGCAAATGCGCTGTGTACAGACTGGATTAAATAAATCAGAATGCCTTTCTGTTCAGGTTTTAATAATTGAAATGTATGCACATATGTGATCGGAAAACCTCCTCTGAATGAAGTAGATTTTAACTTAAACATGTTTCTTTAATCATAATATCTGTCATTTGTCTATCCCAATTTCTCATATTTACAATATTCCCATACCGAATATCCATTAAATTTACAGTATTTTCCGGACTATAAGCCGCTACTTTTTTCCCACGCTTCGAACCCCAAGGCTTAAACAACGAAGCGGCTTATTTATAGATTTTTCCTGGGTTTTTTTCCGGTTTCACAAACTTCAAGCCAAAAAAACTGAGCACCAAAACATTAGACCAATGAAATTGCCGAACGGGTTCAGGTGAACCAATGAAACTCTTTATATAAAATCAGATGCGCTCCCACTGAATCGGGCCGCACCACATCATAAATATGGATGTAGTTCCTCTAACGTTTGATCTGCAGCTCACTCGGACTGTCAACAGGAAATGCGAATCATTCATTACACTGAAAACAACCGGGCATGAAAAAACGCACCTCACCTGTGTTCTGAGCTGCACGGCATCGGGAGAAAAGCTTCACCGAAGGTGATTTTTAAACACACGACGATGCCAAAAGATAAACTCCCGAGAGAAATAGTTGTGAAAGGAAGGAGGAAGACAGTGAACAATAACTTTCTTGGTAGGCTACTGTTTAGATACAAGCCGTTGTAACGCGTTGAGTCTGGGTGAAGGGATAGCGCGCTAACTCCAATTGCAACAGAAATCATATAAGCACAGACAGGTTTCCAAAACTTGTGCTTTTTTATTTTTCTTAGCAACAGCATTACGGGTTAGTCAAAGAAACTTAAAAATTAGCATCAGAAAATAATAAGGACATATTCCTCGGTCTTGCACACATGCAGTAATACCGGAAGAATGCAGTGACGTGCTATTCCCAAAATGCCGCTCTGCTCTTAAAGAAGCCACAACATATTTTACCCGTTACACCGTGTAACAGACACTTTCTTTTGGTAAAGCCTGTGTAAAGTTCATTAGTTTCAGTGTAGACACTGGGGCTTATAGACAGGTGTGGCTTATTTATGTTCAAAATAAAAAATCTATGTAAAATTCAGTGGGTGCGGCTTATATTTGTGTGTGCTTTATAGTCCGGAAATTACGGTAGTACACTTTACCTGCATATATGGCTGTATACTATAATCATAGTTTATAATCAAACTGCTGTATCTGGTTTCAGAAGAAGATGTATTTAATTTTGAGTTCCTCTTTTCTTGCGATCTCAGAGATTTTCCATGCAACTTTTATCTCTGGTTTGCTCATTACTTGTCTATATTTACATTTAGATTCTAGTAAACCTGCTTTGTAAAAAGCATTATATAAAAATAAAAATTTTATTAAAATATGTTTATGTATCATGTTTGTCTATAAAAATTGTCATAGGGAGCACAATTTCATTGAATTAAATTTTTCTGGGAATACTGTCTCACACACACACACACACACACACACACACACACACACACACACACACACACACTCACTTTGCATTTTAAATTCCATGCATAACACTCTAAATACAAATCACACAAAAACCCTGGGTTGCACATCGGGTAATTGACTTACCATAAATGCAGCTCAGCATGCCAGTGGTGTAAATCCTAAGCCTGGATACTACACACAAGCATTGAAAGGTAAGGTGTTTACAGCATCATCCATCATATTGTTCCTGGAGTGAATTAATATCCTGCATTTCATGTATTGGTGATATACATTTTCAATATGTAGTACTCACCTGAGGTTTGTGCTCACTCATCATTACTGCAAAAACAAGAGAGCAAAAAAATGTGGCTGAAGATAATTTAATCAAAATATAACTATTAATTAAAATGTAATTTTTATAAAAATCATACTTTTAGTTCTTATAGTTGATGTATTGAAAGCAGGAACAATAGGCAAGCATAAGCATATGAGCAATATTTGACAAGGGAAAACTTAAATGGCTAGACAACTGGGTCAGATCACCAGAATGCATTATGGGAAGAAGGCAAGTCAGCAGAGACATTCCACAGTCATAATACTGCACAAAAAGCAGAAGGTCAGAGCTGGCAAACTCACTAATAAAGAAGAAGCCAAACCCCAAATATGAAATGGATAAAACATATGCACAGAGATTCCCAGGTGCATGAGGTACATTTTCTATAACACTTGGGCCCTGGCCTGACCCAAGTTCAGGTGTTGGTGGTGTACCCTGCTATAACTCTAATATCCTTATATATTATATCTCTTATAACCTTATATCTACTTTTTTTTAGTTGTTGGATAAACAACAAAACACAAGCTTTATATGGAATACATTGCGAATATCAGTTTGTGGACAATGATTTTTGACACTGAGAGCTTTGACATTGTGTTTATTTCTCACAGGAAAATTATTTATTGGGTAAGATTCAGAAATCTCAGTGGAGTTTGAGTTGGTCACTGTTTTTCATCATTTTCAGGTTTTAAGTTGTTTTTGAAATGTCTTTGGATTTAGTATTCTCACAGTGACTGTCTTTGTCTTTCTGCTGAATTGTAGTCTATTCGCATAATTTCACACTTAGGATTCAATTTCATGTGCTTTTTTTAGGTTTTAGGGTGGCAGCTTTTTTTTTTCTGTCCATCACTACAGTCAAAATCTGCCAAATATATCCTGTATTAACATGGTGAGATTGTTATGCACCTGAGCATAGTTGTGTTGAATCACATATACTCTTATCCTAATAATGTGTTGTAATAACAGATATATCAAAACAGATTACTTGTCACAAATATATGCAACCTTTCTTTTAATAATATTCTTTTAGAAAGCTCTGACACGGACATCTTTTTAGAGGTGAAAGAGGCTAGTGGTATTGAATACATGACTGTTGCTATGGCTACCATATCATTAACATGACAGTGAACCACATAGGGCTGGAAAAGTCAGGTGTCCAAATACTATTTTCCATTAGTGTATTTTGCTGTCACATTATTGAGCCTGTTTGCTCTGCATAATTGTTATCCCAGCATTGTATTTATATTGTTTAATTGCTGATTGAAAATCTATTCATGATCTATCCAACATCTGAATCCGCATTGCTCTTAAACATACATAAAATGTAAATTCTGCACTTGCATCCAACTTGTATGTGTCTGACATTTGCTAGCAAGTACTGTAATAATAGCAATTATTACTAATGTGCTAAGCCAGGGGTTTCAAACTCTATTGCACAGGGGGCACTCCAAAACAATGTTTTTTAACATAAATATGAATAATTTTATTATAAAATAAAAAAAAATTTAACTTTTAATAACTTAAATATTTTGCTCACCATAAAAATATCTCCTGTCAAAATTATACAAATTCAAAATATGAACATGCTGCAAAAAAAACCCCTGAAAATATTAGTATTTTGTGCTTTTCAGCAAAAGTTAAAATAAAAACAAATCAAAACATTCAGTTTTCTTTGTTCTTATGCTATTTTGTCGCATCATGAAAGGCTCTGTTTTCAGAATCCACTTTTCTCTTCACGATTGTGAGGGGCTTCAAAATAACTTTACAATAGGGTTAAATACATCAACAGAAGCTCGACTTGATTGACGCTGGGATGTTTCCAGGTAGTCTAGCGTTCGGTAAGGCAGCTGAGCGCTGCATTATGGGATCTGTAGTTTGTGTTATCAGCGCTTCATATCGCCGGGCCATTAATAACAATAATAATAGATGTATATAAAATCATCTCGTGGGCCAGATGTAATTGTACATCGGGCCGGAAGTGGCCCGCGGGCCTTGAGTTTGACACATATGTGCTAAGGTAATAATGGAAAAATAAGCATAATATATTATATAATGTAAAATATAAATATTTATAAGAGTGACAAGTGCTTATATACGCAGGCCTATTTAGGACAGCTGTAAGGACAGAGTGACACATGCTTATATTCTCAGGCCTATTTAGGACAGCTGTTTTAAGAAGAGGACAGGCTGGGCTGCATCAACCTTATCTCATGAAACTCCATACATATTGTAAGTGTTATCCTGATGTGATTTGTGAAGCATCCCTTGGATAAGGAAGATTATGTTCCATTGCTTGAGCAGAGGGGATCAGTGGTTTAGCTCAGAGCTAGAACTGTTGACATGATGGAAAATCAGTGGAATGTTTTCTGGCTCAGGATAACAATAGAGTTAATCAGAAGACCTAAGATAAACTGTTTAAGGAATTCAAAAATATACCCAAAAATACTTACATCAATGTAGAATAACATTTGTTTAAAATGAGCCCATCATCAGTCAACAGTAAACAGAAAAAGAAAACAATTTTAATAGAACAGAAACCATATGGATTAATAACAGAGGACTACAAAGCTTGAGACAGTGATCCCAAAATGTAAAAAAGTATAGAAGACTCCATTTTATGACACATGACACTAGCTAGGCCTTTTGCAGCAGGAGCACCAGCAGCTGTAGTTGTATTCTACTTTACTAAGATTCATGGGCCACAAAGACTTGCCAAAGTAACTGCTAGACTTAATTGTTAAAAAGGATATAAAAAATATATTAAAGGCATCGAATGTACCTGTCAAAACCATCAACATTTAGTAAAGAAAATGTGGCACCATATAGACAGACATCAGGACAACCCTCCAAAGTTGATAAAAGAACAATATCAGGGATGCTACCAAAAGTCTAACTGCAACACTAAATAAACTACAGGAATTTCTGGCAGGTACTGGTCACTGCTGGCATGTGATTATCAGTTCCTGTATTCTGCACAAATCTGGGCTGTGCAATAGGGTGAAAAGGCAGAAGCTGTTTATTACAAAAAATAATATGTTAACTCATCTGAATTATGCAAAAATATTAACTCATTCCCCCCAAACCATGTGGGAAAATGTGTTATAGTCTGAAGCTGGGCCAGGGGCACTGCCAAAAAGCTGGAAAATAAAAAGGAATTCCACATTTCAGCATGTCAATGATCCAAAGTGCACATAAAAATCAGCAAAGGCATGATTTCATAAAAGTCCTGTTTTGGCCAGATAGAGCCCAGACCTTAATCCCCCAAAAACATGCAAAAACATGCCATGCACAGGAGAACCCCATGCATTTTTGAAGGAACTATAACTTTTTTGCAAAGAAGAGTGGGATAAAATTACAAAATCTAGGTGTGTGAAGTTGATAGAGACTTATTTACAGTTTAAAAACTCCATGCAATAACTAAGGCAAAAAGTGCGTCCACAAAGTATTAGTTGGTAAGGGTATTGCGTATATAACCCTGGTTGCCTTAGGGAACAAGACGCTGCGTCAACAACACTTTGAAAACCCTTCCATGTTGTCGACACTCTGAATCTGTGTGTAATCCATTCAATGGAAAGCGCGGCGTCATCAGTAGGGTGACGATATAACCAGGAAGCTCTAAAAGCACAGAGTGAAGCCGGAACTAGCTTGTGAAAAGGGAAAGAAGTGCTGCAGGGATGCCGGCAGTGTGGCCTGGAGATGCAGCATCTTATTTCCTAACGGAACCAGGGTTACATACGTACAGGGTAACATAATTAATCCCTTTCAAAAACTCAAGCTGCATCACCAACAATTTGGGAACAAGAGTCAGACTGACTAGTCCCTGCCTCATGTGTAAGAGCGCAGCTAGGTCGAAGGACAGAGGGGCCAGGAGTGGCACTGAGGTCAAGGTTATAAACCTGACAAAGGTCAGCAGGGTAGACCAGCCCGCAGCGTGGCAGATGACCAAGCCTTAGAGGCTGCCACACGCGCGTTTGAGTGTGCTCTGACCCCGAAAGAAGCAGGGCAACCAGAGGACTCATAGGAGAATGCGATTGCCTCCACAATCCATCTGCTAAGCATCTGATTGTTTCGCAGGGAGGCCTCTCTTCGGTTCTGTGTACGTATATGTCTGGTGCTCTCACCGGACACAGCCAATTTAGCTTTTTCTGGTCTTGGGCCAGAAAAGGAGGAGAATAGAATGCCTGGAGCATAACAGGTCGTGGGACAACTGAGGGCACTTTAGGGATGTACCCTGTTCTAGGAGGATGTGTTCCTGCCTAAAGTGAACTCCAGAAATGAGGGCCTGAAGATCTTAACTGGCCAGGAGGAATAACTGAACTTAACTGTGAAGATCCTCCAGGATGCTTTGGCCAACGGTTTAAAGGGGGGGTTCAGATAGAGCCTCCAACACAATGGCCAAGTCATACACAGGCACTCTGGGCAGGTGTAAACTATTGTGCCCCCTGCCTGAGAGAGAAGATCC
Organism: Silurus aristotelis; assembly: GCF_946808225.1. Classification (NCBI taxonomy): domain Eukaryota; kingdom Metazoa; phylum Chordata; class Actinopteri; order Siluriformes; family Siluridae; genus Silurus; species Silurus aristotelis. Next base: position 16,089,989 of record NC_139580.1, read on the forward strand.
CTCCTGAGAGGAATCTCCCAGGGAGGGTGTTCGAGAAGGGCTACCAGGTCCACAAACCATGGTCTGCTCGGCCACCATGGGGCCACCAGGAGAAGGTGGACTTCGTCCCAGTAAACTCTCTCCAGAACCTGGAAGCAGCACGATAAGAGGAAAGGCGTACAGGCGAAGGCTCAGCCGTGGCCTTGGCATCCAGCCCTAGAGGGGCTGGAGGTGTAAGGGAGAACCAGAGGGGACAATGCAACATCTCTTGAGTCAAGAACAAGCCTGCTTGAGCTCTGCCATATCTCTCCCAGATCTGCTCCACCACCTGAGGGTGGAGTCGCCATTGTCTCAAAAGGGCATCTGCTCTTTCATTTAGATGGCCCAGAATGTATGCTGCCCTCAAGGAGAGCAGCTTTCCCAGGGCCCACAGGAGGATCTGGCATGCTATCTTGTACAGGACGCACAAGTGCAGACCCCCCTGGTGGTTGATATAAGAGACCACCGAGGTGTTGTCTGAGCAGACCAACACATAGTGACCTCTGAGGCTAGAAGCATGGTCAGCATCTCTAGGCAGTTGATGTGCCACAGCAGATGGGGCCCTCCCCACAGACCTTGGGCAGAGCAGACATCTAAGGCACATAGAGCTCACCATGTGACCTTGATTATACGGAGCGGATTGCCCATTCCAGAAAACCCTCAGGTCCTAAACCACCACTGAAGGGGTCTCATGTGCAAGAGGAAAAGTGGAACCACGTTGGACGATGCTGCCATTAACCCCAGCATTCTATGTAACTGTTTGACAGTAAGTGACTGTCCTTCTCTGACCCTCCTGACGGCCGTAATGATGAACGCAATGCCAAAAGGAGACAGCTGCATACGCATAATGGTCAAATCCCATACGACACCTGATTGAGTCAATATTAACCAATCATCGATATAGTTTAAGATGCAGATGCCCTAAAGTCTCAGATGGACTAGGGCCGCATCCACACACTTCATGAAATTGTGGGGTGAGAGTGTAAGCCCAAACGGAAGGACTCAATATTGGTAAGCTTTGGCCCCGAAAGTAAACTCTCTGTCTGATAGAGGGACCACCTCCATAACATCCTTTCTTTGGAAAGTGTCTACCTCTTGTTTTATGACCAGAGACTCATTGGGTCCCACCAGAGTGAGACACACCCTGTCAAATCGCACAAGATGGTCAGCCTGATACATATGTAACACTCCTCCTATGAGGCTCCTTAACCTCCAGTTTGCAGAGTGCAGCACCCCACCTCCTCAGAAAAAGAAAGGCGGAGCTGAATGCTCTCGTCGCAAGGGGAAGAAACCTTGCGAACGATTGCGGGACCAAACAGGTGAGGCAGGAGAAAGTGACAAGCTCGTCTCGAAACCCTCTGCAAGGTCCATCTGTGAGCCCCAGGAATTTAGCACGCAGCTAAGCCTCAGTGAGAGCAGGGCCAGAATTGTGAGGAGCGGGGGAACCCTCCTCGAAGAATGCCCACCAAAAGCGGGGTGTTCGCCAAAGACATGCAAGCACAATCTGTGCAGTCGGCTTTCTTAAGAAACGACTTAGTCTGTTCCTCTCCTAGGCAAGCCACACACAGGAAGGTGTGCTTGGTTTTCTTGCTTGCTGAAAGAGAAACAGCAATTATGCTGTGGTTGTAGTTTTTTCATGTAAAATATTCCCAATAATAACATGTTTTTTCTTTCTGTTATTTCTGGATTTCTTATTTTTCTTTATTTTACAAACCTGCAATTTCTTAATGGTGTGTAGACATGTTTATATCTACTGTATTTTACATGAACATAATCATTAACTATTCTAATTAACCTAAACATTTTATCATGATACCATAACAAATGTAGCACCAGTGCCTTTGATCCAAACTTGCATTTACAACCAGTTAATTTAAAGAAGTTAGGAGAGCTAAACTTTAGCTATTTGAGTAACAATTTTGGTCACTGCAAAAGAAATACTATAAATCATCAGCCATTTAACATACTTTTGTCCACCAGAAAATTGGATTTAAATGCAAACAAATATGGAGCTCTAAATACAAATAGCTACATTGTATACTGTACCACCCTCATTAAACTGGCCAAGGTGGAGGCATTGTAATTACTTATAATCATACTCTAACACTATCTGGAAAACTAGTTGTAAATTGAACATATAAAATACTTTTTGTAATAAATTTTACCTTAGAATTTAGCTACATAAAAGAACTTTACTTTCACTAAAGTAGTACTTATAAGCCAGAAGGGCCTGTTATGTAATTTCAGACTTCTTCTTGAACCTAGCTGTTTTAATAAACATTCACCTGAGAGAAGCAAAATAATAACAGGTATATTTTATGCAGTTCAGTCTGAAATCTTTTCTCTCAACATCACCTTACTAATGGCTAAATAAGTAGAAAATCCCACAATCACGTTCAAAGATCTTATAGCTCTTATATCTTCAAAGATAGGATGTTTAAGCAAGTGTGGTATAATGGAAAGGTTGCTTGACACATTTGACCACATTTTATACAAAATGTTACACATAAATTACAGTTTATAGTTTTTGTAAATATTTAAGCATAAGTGAGTGTAGTATATAGTATATAGTATAATTTATCACAAGACGAACCCATACTTAAGGTAGATATGTACAATCATATAAGCAAAGCAATTAGAATATTTTCCTGCAATCCAAAATACTGAAATAATTTCACTTTTACCTCCTCAGAATACACATTTCCATAAATAAATACTTACAGAAGAAAACATCTGGAAACTCTTTCATGTGCCCAAATGTTTTAACCTAACAGCTATCAAACTTCTAAAAAGAAACACAATTTTACAATAAATTAAATGACACTGGACTTTAGTAATGGCTTACTGTTAGGATGTTTCACAAGCTGCATAAAGCTCCATTTATACCAGAATACAGGCTTAGTCCTTATTGGAAACAAAACATTTGACTGCACTCAGACCTATGTTATCCACACTAAAACTGTTTCCTAGTAAAGGTTTTACATAAATTATAAAATACTACTAATGACATAAAACACTGAATGGTCTTGCACCACTGTACCTGAGTGAAACTTGCCTATTATTATATGCAAAGTCTGCTCAGATCAGAAGATTTGGAGAATGTGTTATATGTACACATGATAATAAATAGTACAGCTAGGGTCTGAGAGTTTATTTTCTCTGAAGCCCCCCCCCCCCCAGCTATAACCTAGTCTTCCAATTAGTGTTTGTAACAGACACAGTAATAATCTTTAAGTCTATAGGATGAAAGTTTAATCAGGCCTTTTGTTTTATAGATTATCTCTTGGTTAAGGGTGTAGACTTGGTGCTTCATGGACATTAATGGTAATGTGGGCTGTTTTGATGCTGTTATCCCCCCTTTGACACAACCACTCAGGTTTGTTGATTTTGGAGTTTAAGAATGCTTTCTGTCTCAGGGTGTCCTCATTACTGTTTAACATCCTTTTCAGGCATGTGTTAAACCACCACAACATAATAACATACCTCATATTCTGTTCCAACTCTTTATCTCTTTCAATGTTTTTTGTGTTACTAAATATTCTTGAATGTCATAACAACGTTTTCTTAAAGTGAAAGTAGTTGTAGCTTTAATATTGTTTTAAAAAGTCCAGTACTTCCAGATATTACCTGGTTTTATTTGTATGTTTGTCTTGTTGTTTTGTTTTATTATGGGCAATATTAAAAGGTGGAACCATGTAAGCAAGATAAATGTTTGAGGAGGGTTTATCAGTTGTGGTGAATGCCATGGTATTCGAGAGGAAACATAATGGGAAGTGCAGAGGAAAAACAAAAAAGAAGAAAAGAAAATGTGTGTGTGTGTATATATATATATATATATATATATATATATATATATATATATATATATATATATATATATATATACAGTGAGGAAAATAAGTATTTGAACACCCTGCTATTTTGCAAGTTCTCCCACTTAGAAATCATGGAGGGGTCTGAAATTGTCATCGTAGGTGCATGTCCACTGTGAGAGACATAATCGAAAAAAAAAAATCCAGAAATCACAATATATGATTTTTAAACTATTTATTTGTATGATACAGCTGCAAATAAGTATTTGAACACCGGTCTATCAGCTAGAATTCTGACCCTCAAAGACCTGTTAGTCCGCCTTTAAAATGTCCACCTCCACTACATTTATTATCCTAAATTAGATTCACCTGTTTGAGGTCGTTAGCTGCATAAAGACACCTGTCCACCCCATACAATCAGTAAGAATCCAACTACTAACATGGCCAAGACCAAAGAGCTGTCCAAAGACACTAGAGACAAAATTGTACACCTCCACAAGGCTGGAAAGGGCTACGGGAAAATTGCCAAGCAGCTTGGTGAAAAAAGGTCCACTGTTAGAGCAATAATTAGAAAATGGAAGAAGCTAAACATGACTGTCAATCTCCCTCGGACTGGGGCTCTATGCAATATCTCACCTCGTAGGGTCTCAATGATCCTAAGGAAGGTGAGAAATCAGCCCAGAACTACACAGGAGGAGCTGGTCAATGACCTGAAAAGAGCTGGGACCACCGTTTCCTAGGTTACTGTTGGTAATACACTAAGACGTCATGGTTTGAAATCATGCATGGCACGGAAGGTTCCCCTGCTTAAACCAGCATATGTCCAGGCACGTCTTAAGTTTGCCAATGACCATTTGGATGATCCGGAGGAGTCATGGGAGAAAGTCATGTGGTCAGATGAGACCAAAATAGAACTTTTGGGTCAGAATTCAACTAAACGTGTTTGGAGGAAGAAGAATGATGAGTACCTTCCCAAGAACACCATCCCTACTGTGAAGCATGGGGGTGGTAGCATCATGCTTTAGGGGTGTTTTTTTGCACATGGGACAGGGCGACTGCACTGTATTAAGGAGAGGATGACCGGGGCGACGTATTGCGAGATTTTGGGGAACAACCTCCTTCCCTCAGTTAGAGCATTGAAGATGGGTCGAGGCTGGGTCTTCCAACATGACAATGACTCAAAGCACACAGCCAGGATAACCAAGGAGTGGCTCTGTAAGAAGCATATCAAGGTTCTGGCGTGGTCTAGCCAGTCTCCAGACCTAAACCTAATAGAGAATCTTTGGAGGGAGCTCAAACTCCGTGTTTCTTAGCAACAGGCCAGAAACCTGACTGATCTAGAGAAGATCTGTGTGGAGGAGTGGGCCAAAATCCCTCCTGCAGTGTGTGCAAACCTGGTGAAAAACTACAGGAAACGTTTGACCTCTGTAATTGCAAACAAAGGCTACTGTATCAATATTAACATTGACTTTCTCAGGTGTTCAAATACTTATTTGCAGCTGTATCATACAAATAAATAGTTTAAAAATCATTTATTGTGATTTCGGGATTTATTTTTTTAGATTATGTCTCTCACAGTGGACATGCACCTACGATGACAATTTCAGACTCCTCCATGATTTCTAAGTGGGAGAACTTGCAAAATAGCAGTGTGTTCAAATACTTATTTTCCTCACTGTATATATAGATAGATAGATAGATAGATAGATAGATAGATAGATAGATAGATAGATAGATAGATAGATAGATAGATAGATAGATAGATAGATAGATAGATAGATAGATAGATAGAAGTGTGTGTGTGTGTGTGTGTGTGTGTGTGTGTGTGTGTGTGTGTGTGTAGTCCTAATCTAACCTGAAGCTTGTATGTTCATTTTTGAGCTATTTGAGCGTTCTATAACAGCTTTTACAGGAGTTTTCAGAAGCTTGGTCCAGATGGGAATTCAGCTTCCTGCCCATTAACAATTCTTTTGATGATAGAGCTGGAGAGGTGTTACCCTGTACTTACTGTACTTATTTTCATGGAATCTACTGCCATTTTCTTTAGCATATCCTTTATAATCGGTACAGCATTGCATTCTGTTTTTCTGTTGTATTCTGCTAAGACACCTAAGATAGCAGATAAAGCCTGTTTTAGTATTTGTAGCCAAATTAGTCAGACAGACATGACAGCCACAGTGTGCAAAATAAAATGTTAATACATTGCAACAGTGCCAATAGTTCCAAATACTCAGACTCTATCAACACACATTTGGTAAAAATACTGTTTAAGCACCATGCCTAGAGTACATGACATGACATCTAAATGAATTAAAATTTGCTTGTATGATGTACAGAAGAATATTGCACCGCACCACAACCTACATTATAAAACACGTAGAGTAGCTCGTTGCATCTTATCTGAGGTTATTTTGCTATAAAAAATTGTATAGTCATATACATACTATTAATCAAATTTCTCATCTTACACTTGGCTTTCGCAATCCTATTTGTTTCCACTGCTAAATTTACTAAGCCTTATTATAATTTTTTCTGCCCATTTTAATCACATAGGAAAGTATAGCTTGTATGAATCATTTGCAACTGGAAAAAATGAATGGAGAAAAACTAGTCAATGAACATAAAATAACTATGACAATACACAAAATACACAATAAATAAAACCTCCAAACCATACAAAATACCATAGCAATGCTTCTAAATCTGTACTGTTTACCAGTAAACTGAACCGAGCCAAACCTAACCACCTACTGTGTGTGTGTGTGTGTGTGTGTGTGTGTGTGTGTGTGTGTGTGTGTGTGTGTGTGTGTGTGTGCGTGCTGGGGTGTGGGGTGAGCGTGTGAGTGTGTGAGTGTGTGTATAACCCAGGTTCTGTTTTTCACATGTAAGACTGGCCAGAGGCAAGTGCAACAGACACATCACACTTACAGTTTGTTTTGGTTCTCCATGGCAGCTAAGTTTCCATATTTAATCCCTTTTGTTCTTCATAATATATACCCAAAAGATCAGTCTAAACGGCAAGCTTCAGAGTAATTCTGTTTATGTGAAATAAAGGATTATTTTTGCCATGTGGAAGACAGATTGACAGGGTTGTGAGGACTGATGTGCAGCAGTGTTGATCTGGTGTAATGCAGCAATCAGAGTCCAATGCAAACAGATTTTTAAGTAAACAAGTAAAGAGTCTAAAGAGATTCAAATACCAAATGCATTTTTATATTCAGACTATAATTTATGAACAGGTTTTTTTATATTTTACAAGAATGTAGGAATCAATATTGGACTGAAAAAATACTCATTTTTAAATACATTTTAATTCTAGATTTGTCTTTGTTTTCATTATCACCACGAGAAGTTAATAATAGAAACATTGCTAGCAGAGTTTAATGGCATACGATAATCAAAGAAGATCATTATTGTTAGAGTGAATGTTTATTTTCTCAGCATGTCAGAATGCATTGAAGCTACTGTATAGTCTTAGCTCGGATTTACACCAGAGCGTTAGCTAGTACAGTTAGCGATTGAGATTGAAATTGCTGACACTGATTTTTTTTGTAGAGAAGAAATGAGGGTTATGCTGCACTCACAGCGAGCTTCGCTCATCTTGCAAGTTTTGTTAATTGAATATTAAAGTTAATATTTTTTTTCTAATCAGCTGCCTCAAAAGTCACTAGCGCATATTGTGATAAATAATCACTCTCTCAATTAGTCTACTTACACAAAAGCGTTCCCTGGTCATTCTCATTGCTAGGGTTTATCCCAAACAATTGCTGCATCAATCTTCTCAGAACTTCAACTCTGGATTGTGTTCACACCTAACGTATTTTCCAAAACAATGTACTGTTGATTTCCCACATAAGAGAGCAAGTGTGAAAGGCACTTTTATGAGGGAATTCAGAAACACAGAGTGTGTGTATATATATCCGTGGGTGCATGCATGCTTGTCTGTCTCTTTTTGTACATTTGTGAATATTTGTGTGGGAGGTAAGAATAAAAGGCCAATTTAAAAAAAACAAAGTAAGAAATATCCCTTTGAAGTCAAAGAGATTTAAGCATGTATATATGGTTCTCTTATTAAAATGCCCTGAAAAGCCTGGTACAGGGGTGCAACTGCACATTTACTGAGGGGCATGCGAGGTCAGTGTTGGCATTCACCTCCCCCTGCTCAAAAAAACAGGGGCAAATACAAGAATAAATACACTACATGCAACGGTGCTCCCAGTGTTGGCTAATGTATGCAGCAAAGTAATGTCAATAATAATAGTAATAATAGTCTTGTCCTTTTTTTTTTTTTTTTTTAAATGTGGTGGGTGCTATGTCTAACACATACATTCAGTATTTGATGTGTACTCTAGCATACTGTGATGTATCTTAAGCACAAATGTACCTGCAGAGTGCCATTTATGTAAAACATGTTACATGGCTAAATGGTTTGGGGCAAATATCATCTTGGCTAAACTGATCATTCCATGCATTTATAAGCTTACTACTTAATGACGACTCACTCCAGATGTGCTCCATGGAAACACAAAAATGTTATTTGAGTGTTAAAAGCTCCCCCTTGTGGAAGCTCCTCGGCTCAGTTCAAATGTGACTGAGTGAGTTATACAATCAACGGACCTTGAAGAAAATTATTTTCTATGCATGATTTTATATATATATATATATATATATATATATATATATATATATATATATATATATATATATATATAATTATCTTAAAGTGGCCCAAAATTGATCCACAAATTAATTTATCCTTTTATTAAATAATAGTATAAATGTGTGTGCAAATGAAACAAAAAATAAATCCTGTTAAAGGGTTTAAGTGCATAACTCAAGTGTAGCAAATAATTACACGCCATTCTGGATTTTTCCCTATTAAATTCTTTAATATTAATTAACTGGGTTTAATCATTCTTCAGCATGAACATCTTCAGATAAAGACTTAAGAGGAGATGGATGAGTTCTACTTATTATCCGCTAGAGGGTGCAATAACCTTACTGATCAATTTTAGAGCCACTCAATTGCTTGTAGTAGGTGTGATGGCCTGGTGAACCAAACCCATCTCTGCTAATCAGTATGAGTATTTCTCATCGTTTTAGCTGTAACTGCTTGCGGATCACATGTATACAGAAAATCAGGTTTTTCTTTGTCCTTATTCATCGTTTATATTAGGTGGTTTATATCGCCTAATCAATTCTTATAGTATCAAACATTGAAACTTGATAATGCAGCTTATTTGAGTGTGTGCACATGTGTCCTAGCAACCTTCTATAGCTCATTAGATAGTTTGAGCATATCACCACATCCCAGGCTTTTTAAATAATTCAGTGATGAAGATGGCTATGTGGTGCCTTTTTGTCCCTGTTGGAGGCAAATGTTCTTGCTTAGAAAGTATAATGTGCATGTGAGCATGTATATACACACACACATACAGTCGAGCTTGTTTGTCCTTAACAGAATCAAGAACCAGCCAGGTTCAAGATTAGAGCAGACAACAATATATGAACATATATCGTGCTTGTTTGCTTTGCATGACGCCCAACAAGAAATAATAATGTGCATGATGTTTAATTTCCAAATGTAGAATAAGCTCTAATAACTGAACTTTTATGTACCGCATATTGTCTTTTTGTTTCTCTTTAGGCTATGCATACACAGCACCTGCAAAGTAGATTTTTTACATATATAAAGCACATTTTAATATCCTCAGGCATTAAAGCTGAGCCTATTTTTAGACTCAATGACCATGTAGTGTGATATGTATATTATGAGCTATATTTTACATCCAGTGAACACCATGACTCGCAATTACTATGTGCTCATCCTTCACTGGGACGGTAATATCATGCTCAATTATTTTTCAACTAAATTCTAGCTTGTTCTGGCTGACTTCAGAGCTCCCTGTGGGCCATAGCTTCACCGTTCTCTGCTGCATTGAGAGTTGAGACTGTTCCTCATGTGAGCTTTTATTGTTCTATATAATAGCCCTTGCACAGAGTTTGAGTTTTCATGGTGTGTGAATCGGATTACTGGTGCAGTGGATCAGAACATTGATAGAAAAATGTCATTTTTACTCTTCCAACACCATGCTGAGTACAGGTTTTATGTGGAAGATATTAAAGGAAAGCGCTGCCATTGAGAAAACGCTGCCATTGAGCTCAACTTTTTTTTTTTTTTTTTGCATCAGTCACAGCCGTGTTAACCACGTAACTGCCTATGAAGGGTCGTGTTTGTATGGCAATCTTGCCTTTGTGATGTGATGTGACTGAGCATTGGCAGCTCCACTTTCATCTCCTCTATTCACTAGTTAAATCTTCAGAGAAAACATAGAGAGTACAATCGCTAATCCTAATGGGCTGTGTGACCTAAATACCTCCTTTCCCTGGGTCAGCTGTGTCATGTGCATTTCATTACAAAAAAATAGATTGAAATGAGCCTTGACTTTTGTGCAAAACTGGCTAGCACATTCAAGCTCCTTGTTAGCTAATTTGATGTCATATTATAAAATTCTGAAGTCAGTAAGCCAGTTACAGAGGGAGAATTGGCCTAAATTGTTTAATAGAGGATTTTATGGTGCCTCTGTATAGCTAGTGATCTGAAAGATTGGAGGCTTGTTGTCCTAATGAGTTTATATTGTGGTATATTTATGGTCGTTGTCTCACTTTCGGAATTAATTAGTCACTACATCTGCATAATGCTGATATCCAAGATTACTGAAAGTGACACTGAATGTGACGGATGAAGATACGTGCAAAGAAACCTCTGATGTTTTAGAGGTTACACTACTCTCGTGAGTGTTTGAGAGGAGCCTAGAAGCCAACCATACACCATAGGCTGCCTTATCAGAGAATACCAAATGCCAAAAAACTGGCAGAGGCAAACTAATAAAGGTGCATTCAATTATTGAAAATGGCAGATTTTCAGAGCATAGGACCCCATACGAACTTTCACACAGAGGATCCTTGTAGTAAAAGAACAGCCTGCAGAGGCAGCAGATTTAGCCTTTAGCTTCCTGAGGCTTATGAAGTGTGCCTGTGTGCTGCCGTATTTGACAGTTCACATAAAGAATGGATCTGCTTTCATTAAATGGAGCATCAGGGTATCTCTGCAGCTAAAAAGATTGGGCCTTTGATTCTTAACCTGTAGTGTTCACCAAATCAGAAATAAATAAATATCTATTTTTCTAACAAGAAAAATTTTATTTTTCTTTGAAAAATCTTCAAACACTATTGTTTTATTGCATGAGGGTGAAATAAAGTACTGCCTCACAGCTCCAGGGACTCCACTTCAGTCTTGCCCACAAAACATATTAGTAGGTGTTTTGGGAACCCAAGGTATGAATATGTGTCCCATCCATCCATCCTTCCATCCATCCATCTATATCGCCTCATATTGCCGTGGGGCTATTACTGTTCAAAGAATGGCTTAAGATTCAAACATTGCACTGACTGACTTACTTCTGACATCATTTGTGCTCCTCTGTAAAACATGTATAATGACAGTCAGAGACTCTGTTAAAAATAGACATATTTCCCATAAGAGCACAAATTGTTTTCCAGTTTGTCTTTTTTTGTACCTGTCTGTCTTTGTGTAATAATTTTGTATGTATTAAAAGGAGCATATCAGTTCATTTTAAAGAAAGAAAGATAATTCATTCATTTTTATGGTGCTAACTATTTTAATCTTTATATTCTCCTAGATAATACAAAATACACATACACAAAGCAGGACAATAGAGAATGACTGTCCCTTAATTTGAGTTTGAGTTCAGCAGAAATGAAATGATTGTTGCTTTCAGTGCTAATGTTTGGTCTGCAAAGGGAGAAGTAAAGACTAGCATTAGTAGTAAAACACCTTTTGTGAAGGTTTGTGTGTGTGTGTGTGTGTGTGTGTGTGTGTGTGTGTGTGTGTGTGTGTGTGTGTGTGTGTGTGTGTGTGTCAGTCAGCCGGTATGTGTGCCCATAAATTATAGCCAGTAAAGTATTAGGTTTGGGTTTCTGTTGATTGGTTTCTTGATATGTCCCAGACACCAGGGAGAATGTGAGCAGACCAGCTGTGGATTTAGCAGCCACAGGAGATATCAGCAGCAGTCTGTAGTGACAGACACAAGGCAGGGGTCGAGCCACAACATTCTTCATATGAACGGATCATAATACACTGCCCCAGACAGTATACCTAAACTGGATCCAATGCTGTGTTGTTATTGTAAGGTCAAAACAGTCATACAAATGCTAATTCATAAGAATTTGCATGGTTTGGGTATAACTATACAGACTATACTTACATATGGCTTCATTCCAGCAGGATCACTTTAGCTGGTTAGAGTTATTAAATAGTTTTTGTGAGATAAGGCTGGTTGGGTTAGAATAAAGGTAAAATACCCCAGATCTCAGATCTCATCTTTTTTAATAAGTTAATGGATACTCATTAAAATGTGTGAATGTGATTATCTTTGTAATGTTTTAGATTATTTACTTTGGGTCAAGTTTATCGAAAAAATTAATTTGTTTACAAATGCAAATCCAAAATCAGATACTGGAGCTCCAGTATAAACAGTATAAATAAAAAAGAGAGACGTGTATTATTTTCCCTTCTCAAATACACATTGGTGTGTACTTTATTTATGACTTTAATTTGTGAAGTCCGTTGTAATTTAATGCAGTACAGTGGAATTCTGTGGTAAAAGAAACATCAGTTACAAATATAACAGTAGTTTTAATAAGTCCAGGCAGAGTGAATACAAAGTCACATTTAAACAAAGTGACAAAGATTGATATTAGATAGTATTTCCAATAAATTCAGGCAGTTTGTTATTTTTTGTAAATTTGTGTCATCTTATGTAGCACCTTGGTCCTGGGGGAAACATTTTTTTGTTTCACTGTGTAAAGTATATGGTTGGAATGACAATAAAAGCCTACTTGACTTGGCTTTACTTGATAACAGGGTTGATGGCCATTCATTCCAGAGACCATGATGATGATGATATGCACAGTTAGAATGTATACATGGGACATTAGGTCAATTGATTGTCTGATACTGCTAGTAGAAAGGCGGTTTCCAGAGTTAACCCTTCCAGTTTGCATCTTGGTCATAGAGGGGTCTTATGAAACTTTAGTTCATTTAGGAGATCCCCTGCAAGACTCTTAGGGAAAAGTGGTGGATAAAGGTGCTAGACAGAGATACCCTTCAGGCTGCTGCAGTATGCTGAGATAACAGACATATTCCTGGATTGCTGAGTTGCATTTCTAAGTTAGCATTTCATGTAGAAGGGCATAACCTCTCCATCACTTTGGGACAGTAAATCTTATTAAGGATAAAGCCTCCAGTGCGTTCCAACCATCAGCAAGTAATGAAAACTGAGTTCTTGCCGGCTATATAGAGGCCATGAGTAAGACTTGAGTAGGCCATTAGTTGTGACCTTATTGCTAAATTCTGTACCTGTGAGATAAGGCAGCAGTAGAACTGATAAAGCTTATTGTAGTTGGTGAGTCCAGTTATGGGTTAGGGCAGCCTATCCCAGATGATCACTGTTTACAGGTACTGCATATATGTTATATTTAATTAGACAAAAAGTCGACATCTGAAGATGGTTAATAGAGCTGACTAATACAATGTATTATGTGTAGCAAATGGTGTTGTTTTAGAAGTGGTAATGGGCCTTAAGGGGTAGGGTGAATTGATTCACAATTTTGTAAGGCAGTGGCAGAAAAGTAGTTAAATCATTGGACTACCAAGCAGAGGGACTACTGATCAAAATATCAAATCCCAGAACCACCAAGCTGCCACCACCATTGAGCAAGCCCTGTAACCCTGAATTGTTCAGTTATATAAAACAGTATATATGCAATTTTCCAAATGTCATAAACACTGTTTGGTGTGTACAAACTTTACTAAAATATGCCCCATGTCCTTTTTCCCATATGACTACAATTAGCTCCTTAGTCCATAATGGAGGCAATCCAATGGAACACTGCTCCCCTTTCAAAATCCAAAGCCTGCATCTCCAGCCTACTGTTGTAGCTCACTTTGCTGTAGGCTGATAAACCACATCTGAATAGAAGGACTACCACTGCAACTATTAGCAAAGCTGGTATCCACAAAAGGAGCCTGTACTGCACATAGCAACTGAGTCTGATTGTCCAACATAATAATATTTTCACACATTCGTATGACAGGGTGGAATTATCAGAGACACTACTTTTAGACCAATTAGCCTCTTCTAGAGTAAAAGTGTTATTTATTGAGCCCAGTTTGAGACCAAGCATCATGTCTATTATGGCTTGCTTGGAGCCTGTTGTTCAAGTACAGCAGTATTCTGATTATTATTCTGTCGATTAGTGCAGGCAAGGCTACTTGTATATATTTATAAAACATCTGTGGTATTATGGTTGAGGAGTAAAATCTATATTAAATTGGAATGGGTGTCTTTGAAAAGTAAAACAGTAAAAAAGTCTTCTTAAGCAATAAAAAATAAATTTGTTCAGAGAAGGTTAGGATGTAGAGCTTTAACAGACAGTTTAGCTCTCTCAAATCTAGAACAGGATAGAGAATGCTGTCTTTCTTCTGAAGTGTGTTAAGAAGAATCATTGCTTTTGTATGTGTATGTACGGGGTCTATTTTTTGATTGTAGCTCTCTCCAAGAGAGAAAACTCAAGTTTAATGCTCTGTGAATGACAATTGCACACAATGTGTTCTGGAAAGCCTGTTGTGCACAATAAAAGGATTTCAGTTTATGGCAAAAGTGCTTGAGGAAGTATTTTGTGTGATGTAATGGCAACAGTAATCAAACAAAGCAACAAAAAAAACCATCCATTTCAGAATCCATAACCTCATCAGGTCTGCATGTGAACAGCATGTAAAAATCAAATACAATGTAGACTCAAAAGCCATTGCTCATTGCTACTTTAAATAAACAAATAAAATACTAACATGTACAATGGAGCATTGCTTTTATTTAAACAGAAATTTAAATAATACAAATTGGATGCACTTATATTGCTTTGTCTTCATGATATTCCTTTAATTCCTGCAACAGCGAGACAGGGGGTGGTGGGGGTGTAGCTGGCAGCTATTCCTACAGGCCTCTTGGGGCAAACAGTGGGACATGTTTATGGTGAAAACGAGTGAGGAATGTGGCGGGGACTCCCCTCCAAATGACACATGGCAGGAAATGGATATGCCTGATATGTGAGGATGGGGACATTTGTGTTTGAGCATACCATAGACAGGTTGCTTTGGCTACTACCATTCCCTTTCTAACATGTTCACTTTAATTCTGATTTAAAGCCCAGATAATGTGCAAATTTAAAGCACATGAAAAACATAAAAGCATAGCTATTCTTCTTTCATCTTTACTTTTGGACCTGCCAGATACAATAAAAAAGTGCTTGTGTTCACTTATAATCATTTAAAGAAGAATGATCTTTCATTTATAATGTATGTGAGTGCTCCAGATTCATACTGTTAAACCGTCCATTTTTAAGATTTTACCCTTCATGTGGCATGAGGGTCAAGTGAATGAGGCTCGGAATATTAATACCTCATGGCCATCTGCAGTTTTAGTGCCTGACTGCAGACACTTCTGGTTATGTGTCCATCACATGCCTTTCATATTTGGTATGGTAATTGGGTATTTTATCTGGGTGTCCACATGTCATTGTATGCTCATTCCTCTGAAGAACATTAAATCATGATTTGTATTATGGATTAATTTGATAGGCGGGGACGTATCATGCGTGGCAAAATTGTGCATGCCCACTTTTATTGATTCTTTAGTAGTCACAATGATTTGCATTTCCAGCTGGGCTGTCTGTATCTGCTACTTGTCCACAGGGCTGTATTACAGAAAATTAACATATCAACATACTGTATATCCTTAATGACAGTAAAAAATGATTGTATTTTTATTAACACACTCTGTAGCTCCTACATTTAGCAAGTTCATCTTCCTCTTCACCAAAACTTTCTTATTTGATATAAGCTTAAAATGCATTTGCTACATTTTATACAGTAAATATCTCATAGAAACACCAGTCGTTCAGGTTGCAATTTGTACAATACTTGCATTTATATTGAATTAAATTGGAATACACAATTGAAGTCTAATGCCACTGTGATAAAACTCCATTGAGAATGAACCCTCATTTCTCCCAGCATTCCCCTTAGTGTATATCATATATAGTACTTATATAGGAAAATTTCACATTTAACAAGCTTTAAATAAGATGAGGTAAACTCCAGCATGTTCTGACAGTGATTAAATGAGCAGAATAAAAGCTCTAAGCCAAAGACAAAGACAACAACAGAATTTTTAATTTGACAGAAATTTTTCAATAGCATATTTACTATGTATAATTAAATAATAATTACTAATTATGCACTGTAAATGCTAGCAAAGGTCAATGTAGCTCCACAGCTGAAACATTTCTCTTTGCATTCAGCCAAAAATAGTCATTTCATTACACATTCAGCCTTAATTACTATTAGTGGAGAACTATTGGTGAGAAAAATGCACGCAATGGCAAAGCATAAGACTGTTTTATATCAGTGGTAAGTTTTACATCATATGAATAATAAATTATATATATATATATATATATATAAGATCTGAATTTTAACTGTGGGACTTTGCTGGAAATGTACATATCTGAAAATGTGTTGGACTCTGTAATTAGCTAATTGCATAAATGTTAAGCTCATGCACCAACACTAGCTCAATGTCATCTCATTATGATGAGTTTATTTACAGGAGGCAAATGGTTTGGTATGGTCAGCCTACTGTTGCATAACAGAATGGTAAACATTGGATTAAATTGGTTTGCAACCTTGGTAACACGTCTTGATTAACTAAATTATTAAATTTATTTCCACATTATCTTTGGCATTTTAGTCTAATCCATAATATCACAATATATAAATTTTTTATACACTGCACCTGCACATTGAAAGTTTATGTTGTAGTACGGTATATCTCCTGACATGTTAGTAAAGATTTATTATATCCTGTGGGGAAAAAAAGGTTTTGTGCTATTTCATCAGTATAAAGACAATCCAGGAACCACTTAAACTTTTCTAGCATCTCCCACTGAAACCAAGTATTGGTTGAGTTAAAAGCCTAGAAAAATAATTCATAGATGAATTTTCTTGTTCATTGATTTTCTATTCAAATATTTATTTTCTAGATGAATAGATGATCTTGTCAGAGAAGAGAAACGTTCAGAGGGTTTAGGTAAGTTAATATGTATAGTCTACAGTATAGAACATTAGAGTCAACATATACTATGTATTCTGATCAAACTCAGTGCACAGAAACATACCTTCAAAATAGTGGCTGTTATAAAAAAACAATACAGGCTGTTTTTCTTCTAAATAAAGTATGTGTAGAATTTCAAGTGAATATTATAAAAGTATCTTTGATGGTTTATTTACAGACTAGCCACTTACTCATATGTAGTATATTTCCAGTGGATTAGTTCCCTGCTATATTACACATAATAGGGCCTTCTAATTGGTGAAAGCGAGACAGAAATGCCCTATCAATCATCAGATCCCGGCAGACACAGTCATGCATCATGGCCAGCAAAATCACTTATAGTTTGAATATTGGTGACTAATTTACTAGAGTTCTTCTTACTAGAACTGTAACAAGAGCAGAACATATATCATAAAAGCTGTAATGTGTCACTGTAATGGATAGTGTGATTGCCCTGTTGTTTGTGCTGTTATAACTTAAACTTAATGATCTCTGACATTGCAAAGCGAAGCACTAAAAGGTTGAGACTGATGCTTTGTAATGCTGCTGTGTCTCAGTCATATCCAGTGGCACATAACAGAGAGTATTTTATTAAAACCTTAGGGAAAACTGCACATTATCTTTCATTATAACTATAGACATGCCCACAGAAAGAAAGAAAGCATTTGTAACTTCTCAGACAGGCAATACAAAGTGGCATTATGCAGTCACTATAATTGACTATTACATTAAAAAAGCAATACCGTAATTCACAGAAGGCTTGGATGGGGACCACTGCACTAATAGTTAGCCTTGCTGATGCCTAAGCTGGAATCATTTACAATACATCTCTTTTAGACATGTTTATACCATCCTGAACAATATCGTTTGTGAGTTTGAATTTAAAGTTATTATCAGAGCAACACAAGTTCAGGCGAAATGGCAGACTCATCAGGACATAAACACTAATGAGAGGAGACAGTACTTGGACAATTACACAGTTTCTGTCCATAAGTTAGAGATATAGCATTAAAAAGCTTGCAGAGCAATTAACAGAAAAAAGGCCCTGTTCCAAATGGTAGAGTTTTTGCTTTGGTAATGCCACTGAGGTGAGGACTTATAGTGTAGTCTTAAAGTTGCACATAAACATGATCCTTTGGGAAATTCAACAAGACTTTACATTATAGTTGTGTTCGCCAAAGTGTTGCCAACTTAATGATTTTGCTGATAGATCTGCTGACTCTTTAAATCCCTTTAGCAACTTCATTAAAAAAAAAAACCTAGCGACAAATCAAACCACTTTTTGAGCAGATCTGCCTGCTTTTTCCAGCTCACATCGCACCACAGCTACCCATTTTTATGAGTTTAGAAAGTAAGTAGTCATCTCACACCTAGTGTACAAAGCCCAATTTTGTTCCCCATTCTTTTCACCAAATAATTGCTGATCATCATTGTTACTAAGGACCAGTAACTGATTTCTATTGTTTTCAGCAACTAATTATTTATCATCATTGTTTCCAATGACCAATCACTGACTCTTTATCCTGCCTATGCATTTTGTACTTCAACATTTTTAAAAGCAATAACAGCAAGTTATTCAATTGGAAAATGTTTCCTATTGTTTATCATTCTGGACTGTTTATTGCTGCTGCTTCAATTTTTCTTGGTAGATATCTATAGCTACATGCATGAACAGCCTCTAACTTGTGGTGCCCGCACCCAGGATTCTTTCTGTAGGAAACCATTTATTCATATGGCAATCCATTATTACCTACTTGATATCTGATGGCATTATTGTCTATTTGAGAGCATCGAGTTGCATACATATGTCTTTATTGCTTCCTAGACGGTCTGCACAAAACCCTCAGCCACAATTAGTCTTAAATGCTATTGAGTCAGACGGCGTAGTAAATACACATAGAGGGCGCTCATGAGCACACTTTTCAAACTTAAACTGAGAAATAGGGCACACTGCCGCCTCGAGGACCTCACGGGTTCGTGCCAACGCCATTTGGGACAGGGCCGCGCCAAATAACTGCGCTGTGTGATAAAGTGTGCATGCATTCTCACGACTATTTATAGATTTTATTGATCCTATTTGAGATTTGAATGGTAAAAGTTTTCGACTCAGTATTATACTATTATAGGGGTCTGTGTGCACCTCCTCGGCTGCTGTACTACTGTGACCCTGCTGTATGGAGTAATGAGAGTGCGCACAGCTTTTCGGTCTCCGCTGTGAGTCGCACCACGAGTTCTGCTGCCGGTGCGATCCAGCGCTGTTCTCTGATTGGCTGATCAGCGCGTTCCGTCGATCACGTGAGCAATCCTCGTTCTGCGAACGGAGCAGCCTGGAGTGAAGCTCAGTAGCAGGGAGGCGGAGGAGGAGGAAATGTGCACCGAGAGCGCGCGCACAACATCTGCGACCCAGATAAACACACACACACACACACACACACGAGCCGGATGAAGGAACAGCTCACTTATAGGAGATGTATGCGCTAATTCTGGGAAGAAGCGGAGATGAACAGTTTGGTCCAGAGGAGCAGTGCAACTGCACCAGAACAGCGCAGGTGGAATGCAGCGTGAAAACCCGCAGTTTCACAGCACACTCGGGGTCTAACAGCGTGGCGAATAGAGGATATGTAAAGATTGATTAGATGAAGCTTGTGAGGCGGGTGGACCTGTAAGTTAGCTGTCGGACGAGATGAGGGCGGCGTGGGCAAACTTGGCGGCGCTGCTGCTGCTTTGCACTTGTGCAGGCGTGCTGCACTTCTGGAGTGGCGTGGAAAAGCGGATGGAGAGAAACAGACGTAGCGTCCAAGATCACAGCGCCGATCCCGAGCCTTCTCCGGACCTTCCGGGAACTTTTCGAGCTTTACTCGCCGTTCCGTCCGTGTCCCGTTCGCAGTCCCTTCACCCCAACACGAGCGATAATGAGAGGAAAGACCGAGGACGTGGATTCGAGTCCACGTTGCGCGAGCTCCACGCAGCGAAAAACCAAACAGAGCAGATTCTAGAGGACGGGATCTTTTGGAGTCGAAGTCTAGAAGATGGCGTGTCGGCGGGCTTCGGGGAGGAAGATGCCCGCACGTGGAAACAACGAGTACGCCGCGGCCGAGTCGTGTCTCTGGAGCCGGGCTGCGGCAGGACGTCCAACCAGCTGGCCACGTTCTCAGACGGATCTCGTGCGTGCGTGCGTTACGGCATTAACCCCGAGCAGGTGCAGGGGGAAACACTGTCCTACTACCTGGCCGCTCTGCTCGGGATCACCAACGTGCCGCCGCTCGCGCTTTTGCGCCTCGATGGTGAGCAGTGGACGCACGTGAGGGGGCGCATGGAGGCGCTCCAGTGGACACCGAGCGCCGTGGTGTCCCTCAGTGAGTGGATAGCTGAGCTGAGCCCGGCTGACGTGCCCGCTCCTTTTCACCGCTCCGGGGCCGGGCTGCTTCCGCTACAACCCGAGCTGCAAACCAAAAGCAAAGCGGATCTGCTCGAGCTGGTGCAGTGGAGCGACCTGCTGCTGTTCGACTACATCACGGCGAACTTCGACCGGCTCGTGAGCAACCTGTTCAGCCTGCAATGGGACGCCAAGGCCATGGAGAGAGACGCGAGCAACCTGCTCAGGACTCCTCGCGGCAGCTTGGTGTTCATCGACAACGAGGCTGGACTTGTGCACGGCTACCGCGTGCTGGACATGTGGGAGAAATATCACGGCGCGGCGCTCGGCTCCGTGTGCGTGTTCAGGAGGAAGACGGCCCGGCGCGTGGCGGAGCTGCACCGGCGAAGGGACACGCGCGCGCGCCTGCTGCAGCTCTACCGGGACAGCGAGCCTTTAGCGCACGAGCTCGGCTTTCTGTCCGACGAGCACGCCAGGATACTGCAAGTGCGAATAGACACAGTTCACGAGCACATTTTGCACTGTAAAGAAAGACACGAAAAACTGTAACGGCTTTCTTTCCGTTTCTTTTCTCTCTCGCGCGCGCGCGTGAATCCTATCACATTAGTATGGATAAGGACTGCTAGTTACCAAGGTGACCATCAGACCACGCGAACCGTGAACTGTGTTTAGTGGGACTGTAGAATATCTGGACTAGCTACCTCCTGTAGGGACAAACCTTTAAATGTGGCTGAATTGGCAACCGTTTGTTTTTTGTTGTTGTTGTTTTTGTATATGCGATTATTTTTTTTTATTTTTGTAAGCCTTAATTTCACAGGAAACAATGCATATTCCTAGGGATAGAATGAGTACTGATCAAAGTTCTTTGTACACACACTGGAGACAGGCCTATGTGCTGATGTATGCTGCTTCTGCCTTTTGATTTATAGGGATGCACTTATCCCACTATTTCCACTTAAGAAAGGCTTAAACTATGGTTAATAAAGCACCTGATTATTGATCCAGTCCTAAAATCAGTAACTGGGAAACTTTCTGCAAGCTGTTGCAAACAGCCACATGATGGTGTGTTTAATGATGTTGTGTCTTATGTTTCTTAGTTCTTGGGGTCTTGGGCCAGTAAAATATGCTGTGAAATATGTCACATAAAATCTAATACTGATCCTGTATCAAAAACAGAATAGGGGCCAGTGACACTGCTCAGTGCCAGATGGAGGAATCTCTATTTATCAGAATACTTTACTTGATAAACAAGTTATAATTTAGTGACAATGTTTCGGTCTTTGTCAATTAGTTTGCAGAGTGAGGCGAATCGGTAATATTCCCACTGCTGAAAGATCAGTGATTTGTATAAAAGGACATCTTTGATTATTTTCAGTAGCTTCACCATTTCATTCATGGCCTTGATAAAGTGGTGGGATGTGCATTGAATTGAAAGTGTGTTTTGGGGTTTTGCTTTGTGAACTCTGAATTTTATTTAACTAATTTAAATCACAATATGTGATAACATTCCAGTTCTTTTTTTATATTAAAAAATATTGTGTCATTTATACATGCCATTAAATCTAGTGGAACTGCAGGGTTTCACTATGTTGAACACTACAGCACTTGTCTGGTGTCTTCTTTCTCTATGCAGAAGAGATGTTTTATGAGACGTTTTTTTCCGACTTGTACACTGGACCTATTGTGACAATGCAATGTATTACTCATATTCTCAGTAACACTTCTTTTCATAGTTCATATAAGCCCCCTTTCTTCATAGCACACATTAGAAACAGGACATTCACAGTGCAGTGTTAATTCAGTGCTCCATACACAATAACACTTTATTGCAGGACTGCTCATATATCTGTGAAGACTGTCTTTAGTTCAGACTCAGTCTAAACCCAGGGGCTAAAATCAGCATTGTATTTGTACAAATATCAGTTCAATTGGCTAATATCTCATTGTAGGTGTGTGTGGTGGTGATTCTTGTGACTGTTTCAAGCCATTTAATATTGAGCTCTTGTGCTCCAGAACATTCCTGGTTTTGTTCATTAACCAAATTTGTTAAATTGTACATTATTCAAGTTCTTGTTTCGTTGTATTTTTTATTATATTTATTTTTGCTTAGCTATAGCTCATGGTTCTCTGGCTATTCTGTATTGTCAGTAAGGGAAAGCGAGATGCTCCTCAAAACCAGAAGAGGGATAAAAGATCAAAGCAACGTTAATGCTTTCCAGTCCGTGGTCACATCTGTTTCAGCTTACGATTAGCACACTTGAGTCTTTGTTGATTCCCTTGGCACTGTTTTCCTCTGGCCATCCTGTGAGATTTTTTTTTTTCAGTAAAGAATGCAATGTCTGATTGGTTAAAGGTTAAATATTTACTATATAAGAAGAAAGTTCCAATTTAAAGTGTCCAAAACAGGAATATTACATGTCTTCTATAATCTCTGGTTTTACAAGGTCAAAATTGCCTGGCACATTATAATTTCCAACAACGACTAAGATCAGATAATATTAGCATTAAATATTCCTGACATTAACTACTTGAACTTCAGTTGGCAGACTTAAGAATTCCGTGTGGTTGCACAGAGGGAGACTACTTTGTATTTAAATGTATCTTAATAATGTTTTACAATAAAATTTTAAAGTAAATGTTTAGGAACAACTATTTGGAATATTCGGAACTATTTGAAACTATTTGGAACGAAAGTTAAATAAAAAAACGCATGTAGAACCTTTTAAAACCAAACAGTATTTGATGTTATATTGTATATCTATCCAGCTTGCATTCAAAATGTCTTAGTCTACTGTTTGTTGAGCTGTAAATCTAAATTTATTCAAGTATTCACTCAAAACTTTGATTTCTATTTATGTCAGAATGGCTTTTTCACCCGGAAAGCTACTACTAAATAACTAAAGTCCTAAAGTCATGAATGTACAATAGCTAGAAAGTGTTAGATCCCCTATTTGTCGAATATGGATAGTGTGTGTACGCTGCTGTGATGTGCACCATCAGGGTTAAGACTGTGCTCGGTTTTTTCCTTGTAACTGTGGATAATTTTCTGTAGTTAAATTTTTATAAAAGTCTGCTGACACCAGGGATTACAGTTAAAGCTGGGTCTTACTGTATACACACACACACACACACACACACACACACACACACACACACACACACACACACACACATACACACAACCACATGCACTTTACCCAGCATCTGGACAATGTTGTTCCAACCTGGAAGGAAAGTTGCCTCCCTCTTTCTTTAGTCAGCCTTTTAAAATAAACCCTCAAGTAGGCCTTAATAGCAGTGAGGCTGAAATCAAAGCCACGACTAGTTTGTTCGCACATGTGCCCCTGATTCACGTCTGGGCTTTGTTACAGCTTGGCTCCCACAACGAAACCACTGAAACGTCCCACAGACAAAACCAGTGTTCCTCAGAGAGCCACTTCCCTAACCCCCCTGCTGTGTGACATGGCCTGTTTACCACACTCCCCCACCGGTCACTGCAGAGGCCAGGGCAGCCCATCTGGACTTTGTTTTAATGGCATGACCTTGTAGCCTTTCTGCTTGTTCTTCCTGTCAGCAATGGGTCTGCTTAAATAGAGCCTGGGGCAAGCCTTGCCATTAGGTCTTGGCTAGAACCTACTTTTATTGGACTGCACTTGCAACCATAAAAATAAAAACTCAGGAAACTGTTAAGAAGTGCTTTCAGATATGCAGCAAAGTGGAAACTCTGAATATGGAGTTAGAAATGCTGAATTAATCTAGAACCAGCTAGAAACCTAAACTCCTGTGACCTTTGCAAATAGTTCTTAGTGCTGCTCGTAAAGTATGTATAGATTCAGTTTTCTAATATAGCACACCCAGATAGATTGAGGGCATGTCTTTAAATTAGCAGTATAGTTTATCAGAGCAGAGGAAATAGAAATGTCTATAGCACAGGTAGTTTGTTATTCTGGATGGTACTCTGTATGACTTCTCTGTTTTCCTCATGACACACAGGAAACAAACACATAGCAAACATTCCAGAGGAAGAAGATGTGTGTGTATTATCCTCAGGACAGCTCAATTCCCAGGGGACTAGAGGCCCAGCTGTTTACCCAGACAATACTGTCAACTGTGAAACCATGGATCTGACTTTTCCTAATATAGCAGTATGTTAAAGAAAACATAACTTCTTTATGTCTAATACACTTCTCATCTTTTATTAATGATTACGTACATGCGCTTCTTCTTTAAGGTTTGATAGCAGATAAAGCAGTAAAAAGCAATAGTGTGTGAAGGAATTCAATGAAGTTAAAGCAGTGTCAAGGATAATTCTGTGTACTAATATGATTAGAGAGCAAATTAAATTTGTGTTAGCAAAGGAGTACACCTTTTTACTAATGGCCCTGTTTTGGGAAGCATTGTAACAGGGCACATTTGTATATAAAAGGGCAATTTGAGAGTAAAAGATAATTAGCTTTTAGAGAATGTCACCATGAGGACTTGAGGTTGTTATTGCCAGTGTAAGTGCACGTTTGGAATTCTTTAAGCGTGCTGGACTGCAAGCTTTCCGTGCATGAGTGATTTGATCACATTGCAAACAGAAAAGAGAAAGACACTTAGTTACACTTGGATGGCTTGGACTTTGCCGGCAGGCAAGATGCCACATTAACGTAAGGTAGATTTTCTAGCAGTCTTATCCAAACCACATGTGGCTTTCATTTGTTATTAACAAAAAAAAAAAAAAAACAGTCCTCTGCCCACAGTCTTTTTGTAAACAAACTTTAAGGCGAAGGCTGGCTTCCTCTAATGGCACTTCTGCTGGCTGCTGTAACAGTCATTTGAAATGTCACATGGAAACAGCCCTACAAAGCACATTTGTGGAGATTTAGGTTGTGATCAGGAGGAAAAACAGCACTTAGCACTCAGATAAAGAGAGCTCCACATACGTACTGTATTCGAACACCAAGCACTCTCTTGCTTTAGCAGCCACTTGACTTTAACTGCGATATCTTTTTCTGTCTTTGTTTATTAGACTCTCTCTGTATCAATGTCAAACTTTAATATACTCAGATACATGATCCTTTGTCTTATTGGATGGCTTCCAAACAAACAAACAAACAAACAAACAAGAAAGAATTACAAAAAAATATAACTGCTGTATTTAAAATTTCCCTTTCTCTAAGCTGTGCATGAGAATGCCATCATTGTTTCAATGATACCAAATATTCATATTTTTTCATATTTGCATGACTGACTTAGAAAATAAATCATGTTGATTGACATGCTCAGTGAATTTGCGTAAATTCTGGAGGGGTAAAGTTTGCCGATCCATCTGTGTAATCTTCAAAGAATCCTCTTCAGCACAAAGGGCTTGCTTATTTGCATGGGCCTCATCACTATGGAAATGGACAAATTCTTATTAAGAATAGCACAGCATGGGGCGGAAACAGTTTTGAGACATGCGCGTAAATCTTCATATGAATATTACTATACGGATGTCCTGCGGTGGATTTATTATTTCGAACTGAGGTTGGTATGAACAGTTTAAATGAACACGATGGTATTATGGTTGGCTGTCATTATCATTTGCAACTCAGTCCAGCTTCTTTCCTTTAGGTAAACCTTTAAGTCATGTACAGGATTCCCTCTGAAGAGA
Organism: Silurus aristotelis; assembly: GCF_946808225.1. Taxonomy (NCBI): domain Eukaryota; kingdom Metazoa; phylum Chordata; class Actinopteri; order Siluriformes; family Siluridae; genus Silurus; species Silurus aristotelis. The sequence continues at coordinate 16,116,086 of NC_139580.1, forward strand.
AAAAACAAGCAGGCTTGAAGCTTGAAGTGTCAGTTCCTATTATATTGAAACAGAACCTTTTCTGTCTTTGTTCATATGTCATTAAGTTCATCTGGGATACACACATAATATTCATTCATTCATCTTCAGTGGTCAGGGTCATGGTGGATCTGAGCAAGCAGTAAAATGAAAACAGCACCCTGACGCGACACACATAATAGTTCTTAAAAAAAAAAAAAAAAAAACGTGTAGACCTCAGCATTAACAATCAAGTAGCTATGTTTCAGATATATTATCCAAGGGACAATAGGAAGGTCTACGTTCATTCAAATAAAGTGTGTCTAATGCTAAATCCACATATAACAACTGGCTGTTTTCTGCCTCTATGCTCATGATTGAAGGTATTTAATGTTCCAGAAGCATGTGTGTATTCAGGATTTTGAGTAAGCACATAATTCTGTCTGCGCAGAGCCAAAGTAATGCAGCCATTTGTATGTAAATTGCGATTTGTGCTACTTTACAGGCCGCTCATATCATAAAACAGAAATTCACTGGCTAAGGAAATGGCATGTTTGTCAAGCCATTGTGATGACAAGGACAGTGCTGCCACATGCAAGGTGATTACAAGCTTAGTGCTACAGCTCTTTAACTATTCAGATGCATCTGGTAGTTCACATTACCAGCCTGCAAGCACTAATCCTTCTTGTTTGGCCCAGAGATGATTCTTTAGATGAAAGATAACAGCATGGGAGAAGGAATCAGACAGTAAAGATTAGGCTTGCATGGGCTTGCTAATGTGCGTGTCCATTCAAGACAGCAGACAGCTTGGCGTGTCTTTGACTCTCCCCCTTGTCGGGACCTTTTCAGTGAGTTGTGAGTCAGGAAGTTGAAGATATCAGTCACTCAGAATTACAGGTTCCTTTCAGGTGTTCTCATGTTCTAAGCTATTATGCTGCAATTGAGGGTGTGCTGGTCCACTCTGTGAAGAAGACAATGCTCTGCATAACACATAATTGCTGCTGAAGTGTGAAAAAAGGATGTCAAGCTTTGAATTTTGCCGAACAATACGCAAGCAACTCACAGAATGCTCGACATCCTTTTTGCAACTCACAGAGACAGAGGAAATAGGTGTCTTCAGTAACCACAGATTTTAAAAAGCAAGCAAACGGTCTTAGTAATGGCAGAGAGAGTAGGGATTTTTGTGTTCTTTACAGGGATTTCGATACAGATTGTTCCACTTCATCCAGGTGATTCATACAAATTTAAAACCAAAAACAATCCCGAACATGACAAAAGAAACTAGGGCTCCAGTTTGACGAAGTGACTGCATTTCAGCACACAATATCATTGATATGATAACACATTTTACATGTTATAACACATGTAACACGTACAAAAAAACGTTGTTCCCTTTGATAGCAATAATAAACAGGTTACAAAATAAAACCTTTGGCAATGAAACAGTTTCAAATGGGATTGTATTTTTCAGGACGTCTCTCTCTCTCTCTCTAGTTCTCTCTCTCTCTCTTTCATTTGCCTCTGTATTTGAGCACTGCTGTTGCACCTCCATGGATCAGCTGATTGTAAGACATAATCAGACAAGGTGGCTGTAAAGGCATCTCTCCTTGCCACGTGAGCTGCATCTAAACTCCAGCCTCTGCATGTGGAACAAGGCATACTCACAGTCACCTGGGGAATTTTATCCTATTTTATTTTCACTTTCTTGCCCTTTATATTTCTTTATTGCTTTTTTGTTTTATTGCTTTTTTTTCCTCCTACATTTTCTACTACAAAAAGATGAATGCAGTGACACTAGTGCAGAGAGAAATATTTCTAGAATAAAGGTATGAGAATTCATATTTTATACTCACATTTATGCTGAAAGCCTGCAGTTCCAGTCAAGCTCTATAGAGGAGGAGTGAGATATTAGAATGGGACTGTACTATTCTCAGTGTGTGGGTATACATTCACCATCCACTTTAGTAGGAACAGCTGTCTACCTATTTATTCCTAAAAACCAGCCAGTCATACGGCTTCAGTGCAATGCATAACATCATGCACATACGGGTTCAGTTAATCAAACATCAGAATGTGGAAAATGCGATCTCAGTATTTCAGACACTGCTGATCTCCTCGTCTTCTCACACAAATTTGGTCTCTAGATTGTATTAGATTCTGACAACAGTCTCTAGAGTTTACACAAAATGGTGTGAAAAACACAAATACATCCAGTGAGTATCAGTTCTGTGAGCAGAAACGTCTTGATGAAAAAGGAGAGCAGAGGATGGACAGAATATTTTGAAATAACAAAATCATACTTTGGGAAACATCTTCTGGACTTTTTCCCAATCTTCAGCTATCCAGTTCTGTGCCCACCACCACAGTCTGAGTAGACTCAGATTCCTATTCTTGGCTGGCAGGATTAGAACCTGATGTGGGCGTCTGCTGCTGTAGTTTAACCACCTCAAAATCCACAAGTGTTCTGTGTATTTTTTATATACACAGTGTATTCTACATTACTTTTCTGTTACTATACTATACTATACTATACTATACTATACTATACTATACTATACTATAATATACTATACTGTATACTAACATCAACAGGGCATTTAAACCTATAGAACCATGACTCACCTGATGGTTATTGGTTCTTCTTTGCTATATCTTATGCAAACTCTACATACTGTTGTAACTGCAACTCATAGAAGGTGATCAGGAGCGCAGCAGTTTCTAAAATATTGTAAACCAGGCTGTCTGACATCAAAATCCTAGTTGCTGGAGTTCATATTTACAGCAATAGATGATTTTAAACACTGCACTGCTGCCATGTGATTTCCT